>NW_027507874.1:2482500-2719900 GCF_037356315.1 Lithobates pipiens
AGGCATTCCCTACCGCTGGAGGTTCCCCTTTGCGCTGTCGGCTTCCTATGGGGGTAGATCCGCCTTACTGAGAGTACCGGAGGACTTACAACATTTTTGCGAATCGCTAGACATCCCATTCACGGAGGTACCGGATTGGTATGCCGAATTCCGCCCTCCCTCTACCAGGGGTACAACATCTGCTGAGCCCATGGATTACCAACGCTCTCGATACAGAAGACGCCGATCTCCATCGGACTCCGGATCCCAGCTTAACCGGCACGGAATGGATTCGGACGCCTTGCCTCAAAGAACACCCCATTCCAGAAGAGCCCGCCGAGACCGCTAGGCCCGGTCCTGCTTGCTGCATTTCTGCCTGACTTGTTGATCTTCCTTTATCTACTCTCTCCTCACTCCTTGCTTTTTCCTCCTTCACTTGCTCTGCCTCTCTGCTTTCCTATTTAACACTCTAGCTGAGCTCACTCATCCCTCTAATGTTTCGGCCTCCGTCTCACTCTCACTCCCCCTACCTCTCTATAGTTTCACCGCATCCGCACTCTCTTGCTGCAAACGACTCTTGACAGACTGATGCTGGGTTACCTGCACCGTTCGGTTCTGCGTGAAGCCTACTTCCCACCCGCATGTGTTATCCGATCGGCTCTCCCAGACGTTTGACTGAGCTCCGCCACGGTCACCGTTGTGTCACTATACGACACGAGGTCTGTAGCGCAATGCCTCCAGATAGCTCGGATTAGATGTCGGTGCTCCCGATCTGGACACATCTACGCTGCGATCAACATCGCAGCAAGTTTTACATCATCTGGTGGAGATGACTCTTTTCTTTTACTTTACCCGATACCGGTTTGTTTTGGCAGGTACGGAAGATATCGTCTCTCCGCCTTCAGCAGCACATGTTTTGATTTTATTCGTATAAACTTTCGCTTTAGCTTTATGTTGAGGATGATTAGGAGTGCTACAGTTATGTTTGCTCCCGTAGATGCATAGTAATATGTAGTTCTTTATCCAGATACCTGGGGATTACGCGAAGGGTGGGGGAGGGGTTGTCGTGTCCCCCCTCTCTCATTTTCATGTTTGTATTTTGACCCCTGTCATTCATTGATAGTTTGGGGTTGATCGATTTATTCGGGGTGCAGAGAATTTTCTTCCCACATATATAGCTTGGAGTGCAGTCCTGTTACTCACCTTTTTGGGTTTAGTGAAGATAACACAGGATCCTGTCTTCACTATGTAATAGAACTGCTACCCCAATTGCTGAGAATCCAGGGGACTACACATGCAGTTTCTAATAGTTAATATTGGCTTTCTGTTATCTTGTCAGCCGATGAAGTGATTAGGCATTAATTTTGGAGGAAAGAGCAGCTAATCCACATCACGGTAACTGTCTGACAGTTTGAGGTGTACATGGATTCTCCTGCTGTTTTCTACCAATTTGTCTTTCCCCCCCCTTTTTTTTTTTTTACTGTTTACTGTTTGTGCTCTAGTTTGACCAACAAGGTGTCTGATTGCCTTACTAACAATTTCACCTGACAAGGTAGTTGAAATCTCATTCCAACCCTACATCACGCTTATATATATGCTAGATTTTGAGGGCAGTCTGGGTATAGGCGTAGCCATCTGCAACCCGCTTTTTTAGTGGATGCCGTAGGCCTGGGCTATGTAGGGGTACCTCTGACACTATCATAGTCCAGATTACGGGTATACACCCCGGCTTATTACATTATTAGATTGAGCTACCTGCATACTAGTCTCTTAGTCACAAATACACCATTGGATAATTCATGCTTTAATTTTAATAGAGGGTAGGGGGTTGGTGTTGTATACATTAATCCTATAGGTAGATGTCTCGGCTGAGTCTCTCCTTTAGCCTCCCTAATTGCAGGATCCCAGGGTGACTGGGATCCCTCTTTTTTAATTCCTCCCTCAGCGGACTAACAGATGTCCTTCACGCTTTATTTTCTCTTCCTTGTCTTCGATAGTCTCAGGCTCTCCTCCCACACGGTGGTACTTTCCTTTATAAGTTTGTTGAACCTTACACCTTGTTTACCCACCGACCGTTCCCGGACACTAGTTCTAGGGGCCACCCCTGGGACTTGTAGTGGAAGTGCAAGCAGGACTTGCTCTTCTCCGGTTCACTTTTAGAGGTTCACTTTTAGAGGGACCCTCGTAATATTTTCGGTTCTCTCTTCCCTTTAAGTGTTCTCTCATTTACTAGACCTGTTTAATTTTCCTGTATTTCTAAATTTGCTTCAGGATATATATATACCCTTTTTTTTTTTTTCCCTTTCTGGCACATTCTATAATCTTTTTATACTTTATCTACATTTTTTCTATTACAAGTTTATCCTTCATTCCCTGTGGTGGGACTCCGGTTTCCTTTCCGACATAATCTTATTCAGTGACACATCATTCCCCTAGACCAAATTCTCATAGATTCGTTCTGGTTGATCCTTCATTCTGCATAGTGTGAGCTGGTCGTACTCCATTCCTTATTTTTTCACACCATCTAAAGCGCTTTAACTCCTAAAAACATGTCCCCCAAACCCAAATTGAACGCTCGAGACTCTCTCAAGATAGTTTCCCTAAACGCACGAGGTCTCAACATTCCCGAAAAGAGGTCCCAAGTTCTGCTCTTTGCTCACAAATGCAAAGCAGACTTAGTGCTATTACAAGAAACCCATTTTAAATCTAACTCCATTCCCAAATTATCCAACCATCGTTACCCTCTGGTATATCACGCCCCTAATCCTAACATGAAATCTAAAGGTGTTTCGGTCCTTGTAGCTAAACGGTGCCCTCTCCAAATTGATGACATCATGATGGATCCCGAGGCCAGGTTTATCTTTGTGAAAGGCAGTCTGGGTGACAAACGTATCACTTTAGCTAATATATATGCTCCAAACACCGGACAACCGGCTTTTTTTAAATCAACTTTGGCCAAACTATCCTCGTTCCAGGAGGGCATGCTCATCCTAGGGGGGGACTTCAATGTCCCTCTTGACCCGATTCAAGATTCCTCTACTGGCTCTTCCTCTCTCACTTACAAAGCGTTACGCACCATTAAGTCGCACTTACATGAGCTTTGCCTACATGACTCTTGGCGCACGATGTATCCCCAAGGGCGGGACTATTCCTTTTTTTCTATTCCTCACAATAGGTATTCCAGGTTAGATTACCTATTCATCACACAAAGAGATTTACCTTGCCTACGTTCTGCGTCCATAGAAACCATGTATATCTCTGATCACCACCCGGTCTCCATGACCATACAGATTGCCGATAACCCACACACTCCTCCGATCTGGCGATTAGATCCCTCCTTGTTGTCTGATTCTGCCATGGCATCCTCCTTTCAGGAAAAACTGACCGAGTACTTCTCAGAGAATCACTCCTCTACGATGGATCCCATGTCGATTTGGGAGGCCCATAAATGTACAATACGGGGAGAATTTATAGCTGCTTCGGCGAAAAGGAAAAGGGAAAGAATTAATGCTATTTCCCAGCTTTCCAATCGTATTAAATCCTTAGAAAAGGTCCATAAACTCTCATTAGCCCACAATGTACTCTCTGACTTACAGCAGGCGAGGCAGGAATTACTCCAAATTCTAAACTCCCAAATTAAAAGAAACTATATGCTTTCCCGTAAACTTTTCTACGAATACGGCAATAAATCGGGCAAACTTTTAGCTAGAGCACTAAAAAAACAACATGCCGCTAGAACCATTCATTCTATCACGGACCCAAAGGGTAATAAAGTAGTGACCAACCATAAGATCGCGGACCAATTTGTTCAGTACTACTCCAAACTCTATAACCTTCAAGACAACCTACCCCAGGCGGACAGGGCCCATAGAAAACTTTTAATTGACAAATTTCTCAACGAATATGCTCCAGCCCCAATTTCTCCTGAGCATGCTCTTTCTTTAAATGCTCCCCTCTCAGCTCAAGAATTTGACATGGCCCTTAAACATATGAAACCTGGGAAAAGCCCAGGCCCTGATGGCCTGACGACCTGTTACTATAAAACTTTTTTTGCTACCCTACAAAAGCACTTCCTAGCAGCTTTCAACTCATTGTCCCCTGAAAAACCACCCCCGCGAGACTCACTAAGAGCACATATTACTGTTATCCCGAAACCTAACAAGGATGATACACAAGTGACAAATTATAGACCTATTTCATTACTAAATGTTGACTTAAAGATCTATGCCAAGATCTTGGCGAACCGTCTTCTCCCCCTTCTTCCCCAGCTAGTGTCACTTGATCAGGTGGAGTTTGTACCGGGAAGAGAGGGGAGAGACAACACGATTAAAGCAATCTCGGTGCATCATTGGCTGACTTCCACAACGAAACAAGGATTTTTTCTCTCATTGGACGCGGAGAAGGCGTTCGACAGAGTGGCTTGGGACTATATGGAAGAAGTATTAAGGAAAATAGGTCTCCCAGACCGTCTGCTTTCTTTTATTATGGCGTTATACGCATCTCCTACGGCTCAGGTCAGGATCAATGGTCAGCTGTCGGACGCCTTCTCCGTGTCTAATGGGACTCGTCAGGGTTGCCCACTTTCCCCCCTTTTATTTATCCTTACCTTAGAACCCCTTCTCCGTAGATTACACTCCAATCCTGATGTTAAAGGGATACAGATCGGACCCAAGATTCAAAAAATTGCCGCATTCGCCGACGATATACTGCTTTTCCTTACAGAACCTCTTGTCTCCATTCCTAATCTCCTTCAGGACCTAGACAATTTCAAAACTCTATCCAACCTACAAATTCATTTCTCTAAATCGGAAGCTTTGAATATATCCCTAAATAGAGATACCATAGCGCTGTGCCAAAAAAACTTCCCTTTTCGCTGGAATACGTCTGCAATCACTTATTTAGGCATCAAACTACCGTCCAAATTGGGAAACCTATACTCCCTTAACTTTCATCAAATACTCCAGACCATCCAAAATGACCTAAAATCCTGGTCTACCGGCCTATTCTCTTGGTTTGGTAGGGCCTCCATTATTAAAATGAATGTCCTACCTCGCCTATTGTACCTTTTCCAAACAATCCCTATCAAACTTCCCCCAGCTTTTTTTAAATCTCTCCAGTCTATCTGTGCCAACTTTATTTGGGCTGGTAAGCGTGCCAGAATAAGCTTTGCTAGACTAACCCTTCCGAAATCTAAAGGAGGGATTGGTCTACCCGATTTCAAAAAATATTATTGGGCGAGCCTCCTAACTAGAATTGTAGATTGGAATGTGCACTCGCAATCCAAAGCTTGGGTAATAACGGAAAGCGCTTTCTCTCACTATCCGATTAAATCCCTGCCATGGCTGCTCCCGGAGCACGTCCCCCGACAGTGTTCACAACATCCCCTCATTGCTAGTACTTTGCACCCCTACCACGCAGCTTGTCATGCTCACCACATTTCCTCGTATCATAGCCCAATGACCCTAATCAATAATAACCCGGAATTCCCAGCAGGTCAATCAGACACATTTCTATCTGGCCTATGGCAATCTCCCGATATTAGAGCTATGTTTTTTTTCTCTAACTCCCAGTTTCGACCTATAAATGATCTCCCCTCACAACCCTCGGGTCGCCCCTTCCCGCGGTGGGTGTATTTCCAAATCAGACACTTCCTGACGGATAGGCGCTCTAAACTTGATTTTGCCAGGCAGCTTACCCCGTTTGAAACCTTGTGCAACCAGTCTGAACCCCAACGTCACATCATTTCTTGCATATATGCCATGTTTTTCACGGCTCACTCCCCAAAAGACAATCTAGCGGTTCATAGTTGGGAATCTGATTTATCCTTGCAACTATCGGATTCAGACTGGTTGAACATCTTTACATATATCCACAAAGGTTCCCTCAATGTTTCAGTTCAAGAAACCAATTTCAAAATTTTCTCCAAGTGGTATCTCACGCCTGTTAAACTTCACAAGCGATATCCTTCTACCTCCCCTTCCTGCTGGCGATGCGCAGACGGGGCTGGATCTTTTCTACATATTTGGTGGGACTGTTCTCGACTTCAGCCATTTTGGGCTGAGGTTCACCGCCTAATCTGTCGAATCACCACGCTCCCCGTTGATTTCTCCCCAGCTATGATGCTCCTACACCACTCCACCATTCCAATAAATTCATATCACCGCTCTTTGACACAACATTTGCTGAATGCCGTGAAAATGTGTATTCCCTCCCGATGGAAATCGTCCACACCCCCCTCAATTTCGGATTGGATTAAGAGAGTCTCCACTATGGCAGACATGGAAAACTTAATTTCGCAAGCCAAAGATACCCCATCCAAATACTGGGCTACTTGGGCGTGTTGGCTCCATTTTCGCTCATCAGATGAATGCGCCCAGCTGGTAACCGGAGTCCCTCCCACTCCCACTCCCAGGCCCTAATGTCCTTCATGCTTTCTCAATTCTATCTTCAATTATCCCCCCCCCCCCTTTTTTTTTTTTTTTTTTTTTTTTCCTTCTTTGTTGTTGGCGCACTCTTTATAGTATACTACACCCTTTTTATACAGCTTTCTGCTAAGCCCTCCAACTGAGCTGATCCCTAGAATTTATCTCCCGGATGTTTACGGGACTTGACGGCTAGAAGGTATACTCTTTCTTTGAACCTCTTTGACCCGGTACTTCCTGTTCAAGTCTAGCAATTCGAGCCGTACTCTGGGCCCTCTTGAATACTATACCTGATGCAGTTTGACAGTCATACTGGCACAGAAATAATACCTGCATGTTGTTTACACGTAATTTGTTTCTACTATGGTTGTTATTACACGATTATATTCTGTTATGAAGATCTATTGTACTGGATTCTTTGTTTGTATATGTTGAATCCTTCAATAAAAGCTTATTGTAAAAAAAAAAATACAAAGTGCAATAAACAAAGTGATCAGGTCTTTGTAAATATGGGACTTCAGGGTGAAAATGTAAGCAACGGGCTATTTTCATCTGGTATTCAGGCTGCGTGAACTTCTCTTGGCCTGCTCTTCCACGTCTAGGGGTTCCCAGGCTAGATACCCAACGACTTGAACACTGACACGGATAAAGTCCTTTAACAAAGGTTTTATTTTGCAGTGATAATATCCGATAACACAGTCTCTCAGAAGAACAGAGGGCACGGGTGAAGAACTCAGGCACCTTGAACTGCAGGTCTAGCAAAGTCTCTAATTCCACCCAGAGAGTAGCCACTCGCAGCTGGGTACTTCAAGGCTGAACAGATCTCTAGCGAGAGATCATGGCAGTCAGCATGTTGACTCAAAACTTGAAGCAATCCTATGAACGTGTACAAGTTGTAACTGAGGGTCAACAGGAACCTTTTCCTCAGTACCTGGAACGTTTCCCGTCTCCTCAATGGTACTGGAAAAGCCTGAATTTGTAAATGTCCTTCCCAACTCAGTAACCAGGCACTTCCCAGGATGCCACTTGTCGGCCCTCCTCAAAAGAGTCCTCCCCCGGTCACCTCCACGAGCTGTGATGCCTCTCCAAGCCGAGAGCACACCTGGACACCTTGAATCCTCCCTCAGTTACTGCGCCTCGGACCAGCCGGGCCCGAGACTCGGGAACAGACTGATCCCTACCCCAGACCAGACGGGTCTACCAGGGGCCTCCAACAGGAATGTGTTGTGGGATGTCGAACACCCCGTGACCAGGACCCCTCATGGGGCTACCCCGGTCCTGGAACCAGAACAGACCACACGGGTCCCACAAACTCCTCTACCTGAACATGTGACCTACACCTCTTAAGTACTCCTTCCCAGACTCCTCAGTGGGCCCCGGCACTCCCACTGATTGGTTCAGAGAAGGCTGATACCTAAACATCCAACCAGACCTGGTTCTGGCCTGTCATGTGCACCTCACCGTTCACATGACCAGGCAGAACTTCCAAACACAGCCTGGCCAGACTGATGTTAAGGCCAACCTATGTAATTAACCCTCGGAACCCCTACTGTTCTGAGGCAAAAAACTAAATTTACATGCGTATGACATTTTGCCCAAAATGTCATCCGCTACATACCCATTTGAAAACTGATAATCTTGAGGGATGTTGTGGTGTTCCAATGTTGAATCCCAGGAACACAGAGGATTGGGATATCATTGGGGAAGTCATACACAGACTTCTTGTAACCCTAATACTGGCTATACAGTACATGTAATGGAACGATTGGAAGAAATAACGATTGATTCAGAAATGGTTGCACCAAGTGATTGTTACAACCAATAGATAATTGAAAAAAATGTTGGTGCAGGCTGGCTGCCTTTGGTGCTGTCAGAAAATGTTATTGCTCATGAAGCCTTGACACAGGTCCCCTAGTGCGTTCTGTAGTGAATTCATAAACATCCACTGCTCAAGCACTAAAAAAAGGGGGAAGCACCTTCCCCCGTGAATGTGTTGGGTGTGTTTGATGCTCTTAACAAGCCATTCTCAACCATGGTTCCATGGATCCCTAGAGTTTCTCCAGAGGTTGCTAGGGGCTCCTTGAGCTATGTCTGATCGACCTCCTATCTGATGGTGCCTGCATAGTTCTGAGGCCAGCACTACTTTGCAGAGCTAGCGGTATGATCATTTTTTTTTAGCTGTGTCTAAGAGGGGCACTCTGACCAACACTGTATGTGTGGCATTCTTGCCATTGATCACCAGTGTAAGGGGCATTTTTCCCCACTGACCACCAATGAATTGGTTTTAGCAGTGGTTCCCCAAGACCTGAAAAGGGCACAAATACCAAACACAAAGCCGTGGGCCAAATCCGGCCCACCAGGCCTTGTCATGCGGATCCCGGATCTAAGAAATCCCTGCATGCACTCACAGCTGGGACAGATGTCCAGAGAGTGAAACGATCTTCATGAAAGGCCAGGCAGAGCCGCCTACACAGGGAGGTACTAGAGCTGGGCCAGGTAGTAGAAAGATGCGAGGAAGCTTTGGGGAGTTGGGATTGGGGATGTACATGCTGCACTCTGTACACAGCACACCCTTGAAATCTGCACGTATTGCAGCCCTAAACCATGCATTCTCTAGATAGTGTACCCCTGAACCCTGCAGTCTGTACGCAACTCATTCATGAACCATACACTCTGCACATAACACACTCCTGGACTCTGCACTCTCTACGTAACACACTCCTGAACCCTGCACTCTGTATGTAGCGCACCTCAGATCCAACCAGCCCTTTAAGAGCACCCATACTACTGATGTGGCCCGTGATGTAATTGAGTTTGATACCCCTGCTCTAGGGCAAAACGTTTATGAAAGACTGCTCTTAACCATTAAATGTTTCAAAAAGCCTTTCAAATTAGATGAATTTCTTTTATCACGGTATACACCTAATTATTAACCATCTAGCAAGTGCTTCCTTTGTTTTTATCAGAAAGGTGGCAGAACCAGAACAGGGTCCAATTATACTATAACTCAACCATGGATCTGCTTCTTTGAAAGTAAAAAAAAAATCACTTTAGGGTACATCCATCATAGTCAACTTTCATTTCTGGTGGTCAAGCACTAACACACACACACACACACACACACACACACACACACACCAGCTGTCTAGTCCAGGTGGAAAGTCAACCAAATAGATGTTCTAGCAAAGGGCTGCTTGAAGCATTAACATCTATGCATGTTTGTTTATCATTACATATATGACCAGGGTTAAGATGTGCAGTCACAACCGATCCTCAACAGAGACCACTGCTCTGCTGCACCTCTCCCAACCCATGGTGGGGTTTCCTTTTCGTCAGCAAAGTATAATAAGGTAAAAAGGGAGTTTGGCTCCCCTTGGAATGATTGCAACAGGTAAGCGGAGCTGGGAACACAGGTAAAGATCTCACTATGATAGTCTTTGGGGCAAAAAAGACACCAGTGGATGGTTGATCACTGGGGCATGTTTAATCAACTGTGCTTATATTTGTGGCATACATTAGAAAATGAGCAATGTCGCCCGTTGTCGTAGGTACAGTAAAGAGGGTAATTCATTTGAGAGACCTATACAAAAAAGGGACCAATGTTTCCCAAAGGGGGTCAAAGAACTCTATGTAATACTTCTGGAAGATTTGTCCCCAACATCATCCACCCCAAAGGATCACCCCATCCAATGTTCAGAAGACTTGCAGGAAGATGATGGATTTGTGGAAGTGACATGATCCCCCCATCCAGTCCACACCGAGTGCTGGGACTCCCTTCTTGAATTATAAGAAAACATTATTACCTCCTCCTTTCTGGGGACACACTCTCCAAGATAACACACCCTCCAGAAGGCTTCTCACACTGCTAGAGCTTTTTCCTGTCCCCATCTCTTGGCTCCATAAAAATGGCCAATGACCGTCTTGCAATGAGAGCTAAACATAAAAAGTTAATTAAATGTCTTTTCTGTCAACAGGACATTTTTATGAGGGATAAACATTTCAGCTCTGCTATAGTTAAAATACTTATAGCTATAGAATCAAAGTACAGCAGCTATAATAAATAGCACTACAACAAAATGGCTACTGTCCGAGGACATGTCTTCTTCCTGAACTGGAGACATGGCCTTTAAAATGGCAGACTGATGCCCTCTAGTGGTGGCTGGAAGAAGCACTTCTCTGTTCAGGTCTACTCTGGAGGATTGTCCATCGGTTAGAAATCACTGTAATGCTAATAACAATATAAATCATAATAACACAAGCTATAGGTGGACTGGTCATCATCAAAGCTGATGTTTTGTTTTTATTTTTTTGGGGGGGGATGTACACAGCACCAAACACATTAGTTATGCATAATGGTGTGTATCCCTATACCTGCAGGCGACTGCTTCGGATACTGCGGTCTTCTAACGAATGCTGTGAATATTCTGCCCCATCTATATGTATTTTTTATGTTCTGTATTGAGTTATACTTTTTCTGTAGTATGCCTACATCTAGTGGGGGTTTATGCCGACATCTAGAGGGGGTTTCTGGGCCACTGAAACATGTTTACTAATGTGATTTTGCCATCTTATTTTGGTATCCCCCCCCCCCCCACACGTTTCGTGCTAGCTATATCCTCACTATTTCTTCCATATCGTCACGTACCTGACTGTGGAGCCCCGGCTGACAAGGGTGGCCTCTTGCGCAATTCCCATCCAAGCACCCGTGGTAGTGGAGACAGGGACGGCTAGGGCAATGGAAGAGCACAGGTGCCAGCCAGGAAACTAGAGATGTGAACTGGAGCTTAGGGATACAGGAGTATTTCCAGTGGCAGTATAGAGTCATAAGCTATGTCCAGTCCTCCCAGTGGCGGTATAGTCATAAGCTATGTCCAGTCCTCCCAGTGGTGGTATAGTCATAAGCTATGTTCAGTTCTCCCAGTGGCGGTATAGAGTCATAAGTAAAGAGTGTAAAATGGCCCTATCGCTACTGGGAGTAATAAGTGAATATGTCTAAACCCCTACACATGATGAGCTATATAAACAAAATAAAAATGAATATATATATATATATATATATATATATATATATATATATATATATATACATATATATATATATATATACACACACAGCAAAACCTAGTAGTGTTCACAGTACACAACAAAATTATGATAAATACAAAGTGATCTCGCGCAGAAATATAAAGTGTAATAATAAGATGAGTGAAAAAGTCTGAAAGTCTTAAAGTGCAATTAATGGCAGCTTCACAAAAAAGCATAAAAAATGTGTGCAAAAATATAATACCAAATGTCCAGTAGATGTGCAAGATACTGCAATATAGTGCAAATCAATAAATAAGTGTGTAAAACAGTTCTCCACAAAAGGGAATCGATAAAGGTTTTCAAATCTTCCAGGGAGAATAGATAATAGAGGAGGAATAAAATGGTGAACACAGGTGGTGTACTGTTACATGAATGAATCAGCAACCATATATGTCCATAAATGACTCCATAGATAGCTTCCTAGAACGTCACTCTCACAAAACTCTCACCTCGTATATTATGGTAAGTGGCATCAAAGAGTAAATGAGACTCTCTACCGCATACTATTGGATCCTTTTCCACCTTTCATACACTAGCCATGGGGCCAAAGGTAACTTCTGCAGCTATATGGATCTTCCACTAAGCCTTCCCAATATACTCCAATAATAAATACAACCAAAAATGGGGAAAAAAAAAGAACAAAGTGCCTCCAATAGTGTAGAGTAGTCGTAAGCCATGCTCAATCCTCCCAGTGGCGGTATAGAGCCATAAGCTATGTTCAGCCCTCCCAGTGGCAGTATAGAGCCATAAGCCATGCTCAGTCCTCTCAATGGCTTTATAGAGTCATAAACTATGTTCAGTCCTCCCAGTGGCGGTATAGAGTCATAAGCCATGTTCAGTCCTCCCAGTGGCAGTATAGTCATAAGCCACGTTCAGTCCTCCCAGTGGCAGTATAGTCATAAGCCACGTTCAGTCCTCCCAGTGGCGGTATAGAGCCATAAGCCATGCTCAGTCCTCTCAATGGCTTTATAGAGTCATAAACTATGTTCAGTCCTCCCAGTTGCGGTATAGAGTCATAAGCCATGTTCAGTCCTCCCAGTGGCAGTATAGTCATAAGCCACGTTCAGTCCTCCCAGTGGCGGTATAGAGCCATAAGCCACGTTCAGTCCTCCCAGTGGCAGTAGAGCCATAAGCCACATTCAGTTCTCCCAGTGGCGGTATAGTCATAAACTATGTTCATAAGCCATGTTCAAAACATATTACAGCGCACACATTCAAGAATGACATTTCCAGCAGGCTAATTAAAAACACCTGAACATATTAAAAAAATGTGGGGGTTTGGTCACACTATGTGGTTATATAGTGCTAAGCCCACTTACTGCGTCAAAGTACCCTGAATTAGTGGGTCCTACCCTAGTAATAGAATGAAAGATCCTGCGTCTCAACCATGGCGGCCAAACTCCTCTATGTGGGAGAACTGAAGGGATTCCTCCTATGCACTGGTGGCCACTAAATAAGAGGTAATGAAGAGGGGTCTTCTAGCAGCACCATCTTGAATTTAAATGCATTAGGGTGTGCCCCCCAAATATGTTTTTTGTATAAGCCATGTTCAGTCCTCCCAGTGAAGGGAACACTTAAGGCGTCAGCATACCAAGACATTTTGGACAATTTCATGTTCCCAACTTTGTGGGAACAGTTTGGAGATGGCCCCTTCCTATTCCAACATGACTGAGCAACAGTTCACAAAGCAAGGTCCATAAAGACATGGATGAGCGAGTTTTGGGTGGAGGAACTTGACTGGCCTGTACAGATAAAACAATAAAAACAGTGTAGCGCTTCAGTAGTAATAATAAATGTAAACAACATAAATTATAAGAATAGCAAAAAAACACATGGATCTAAGTGCCTGAAAATAAAAGTCCAACATTAGACGTTCAATCCACTATGTTGATGGCATAGGAGTGACCAAACTGTCACACGGAAGAGAAATGATGTACTAGACGAATGTGTTCATGCTGGTATACTTGATTGTAAAACATCAGAAAAAAGTAGATAAATACTTCTTACCGGAACAGTTGGACTCACACAGTCATATGACGGTTGAGTCTAGAAGGCTTGAGGTCACAATCTAGGACCAAAGAGTGTAGGGAGAGAGGTCAGTTGAGCTGATGGAGGAGCTCCGGGCGGTTGTAGGCTCAATGATGGATCCTTCCTAATGGAACGTCAAGGTGTCCAAGCTCAAACGCAGCCCGCTGTGCCAGTACTCCAGCCTCCCCCGAATGGGAAGGGAGATGTTTGTGAGGATTTTAAACCAAAGCAATAAAAGAAAAGAAAAAGAGGCTCCACATGGTGCGGGTCAAACGATAAAAAGACGTTGATTTATTGAAGTCAAAGGGTAATAAATGACTTAGTGATCACATAAAGCAAAAATAAAATAAAAGCAATGTGGGGTATCAACAGCTCGCCCGACGCGTTTCGACATATGTGTCTTCAACTGGGGCATGTTGAGACCCACCACATTGCTAACAAATATATAGGGAATGAGAGAAAGGTTCCACCTAGCAGGAGGCGGGGAATCCAATCTCAGACAACCTCTTAAAGCTGCAGTGTACAATTTTAGTCTAATCAGAGTATACTAATTCAGACATTGTAAACAAATGCAAATAACATCTAAAGATATCACTCTTATAAACTGTTAAAATGAATATTGATGACAATAAAGTCTAGGACATAAATAAAAAGTAAGCCATCATGCTCGCATGTGAATAACACTAACCATATTGCATTGTTCATAGCCTGATCTGATATATAGATACAGAGTGATTCAATACAATTATAAATCATATACAGAGAACAGATCAAGTACTCATATGAAAAGATCAAACATGCGTTATTAGCTATACATAAATAACATAAATTTCCATTATTCACAGACTCATCAGACTCGTGAAGTGTATGAAGCCCCAATGCACATACAGAGCATATACAACGAACATCCAGTTCTAGTACCGAATCTCAAACATGCATTGTCAATTCTGCATAGGCTGCATCATACTAACCCAAAAACAAACTAATTTGTTTGTATTATATCATGAATGGAAATATAAAAGACTCAATAATACTGTCTATTAAAAATCTGTCATTATGTAATTAAAATGTCTCTTACTTGTTGTACCAGCGGTGTATAACCTGAAAATGTGCATGAGTAACCATGGTGATAATTCTTACATAATGATCAATGTTGTAAAATTCAGATCTGATGTTCTAAACTGTCATGACATACACACACACATGAAAGGCTAAACCAATCACTCAGTCTATATGTCATGTGACTAAATGTGGGAGTGATTGAAAGAAACTCACGTCAATAAGATGGAGGTGTGTATGTTTACAAATCATTGAGCAAGAGTGTGAGAAGGGGGTGTCATCCTGCTCATGGCGCCAAATAATCCTTATTGTGCACTCCACGTTGCGCATCAAAGCAAGCAACGTGAGCGCTCATTGCGTGCATAACAACGAAATGGGGCGTGTGTGTATAAGTGTCACATGTTGTATACATATACAAAGGTGTAAAGGGGGCGTGTAAGCGTGAGCATCACGCTCTGTGTCTATGCACAGAAGTATGGAGAAGGAGGAGGCATCTAAATTTGGCGCCAATTTCGTACGTGGAGAGCGTCACACGCCGCGGGGCGTGGCCGACAATAGAAGGCCAGTCCGAGGGTGTATCGCTCTACGTGTGCGCCGTGACAGATGACGCAATTACGTCAAGTCATGCGCAGTAGCGGGTCGGGAGTAAATACCATAAGATAATCGTCACACGCCACAGGGCGTGGCCGGCAATACAAAGGCCAATCTGAAGATGTATCGCTCTGCTCGTGCGCAATGACGAATGACGCGATTACGTCATGTCATGCGCAGTGGTGGATCGGGAGTAAATACTACAAGCTGATCGCGGGGAATGAAAAAGATGTGACGGCATCACGTCACATCTAGTGATAGAAGCCCGACGTAACCATGACAACCGGAGAAACAACATGGCTTATACGATCGAGGAAATACCCAAAAAATAGGGACACATTTACAGAAACAAAAGAAAGGAAGCAAAATATCACTCCATGTTCGGAGAATACTTCTTACTTAAGAGATTTTGTCACTAATAGCCAGAAATTATGAGGGAAGTAAGAATAAAAAATATAAAAATAATGATACCGCAAGCAAGATGCTATGCATGCAAATTGCTCGCATAATAACCTATCCTTATATTTTAAGGTGCCAGAAACCTAAAAAGGCCTAAGAATATGATGAATGTGACATATTCTCAATAAAAACCAAAAGTGAAATTGAACAATAGTGTGAAGGAAGTGTTTTATAGGGATAACAGTCCAAGATCCCACGTGATCCAGAAAGAATGCATAAAAAACGCATGTATCTAGAATCAGGCAGGGGACAAAAATTAGAAAGGGGAATGTGTAAAAGGGGAAATAAGATGGCAATACAAAGTTTGTATAGTGAATGAGACATTATGTCGCAGAAAACACAAATATGGGAAAATATTATAACTAGAGTGCCATATAAATAGGTGTGGAAGTATGTTGGTATGTGAAACCAAAAAATGAAAATATAAAAAATACAGCTATAGATCAGATGGATAACTACAATAGTATAGGGCACTAATAGACCATAGTGAAATAGTTTAGGCCTGGTTGATAAAGCTGTTAATGTCCCAGTCTGTATTCATGCCGAAGGGGGAGTAGCACCTCAATTCATAGATCCAAAATGTCTCGAGGCGCGAGACCCCCCTCAGGCATGAATCGCCTCTCCAGTTTGGGACAAATTTGTCAATGATTTGAAAACGGGTGCCCGTAGGGTCTCTATTGTGTTTCTCAAGATAGTGTCTCGGAACCGGGTGTTTATCACACCCTTTTTTGATTTTACTGAGATGTTCGTTGACTCTAATAGAGAAATTGCGAATAGTGCGGCCAACATATTGTTGGTTACAAGGGCAGGTAATCAAATATACTATGTATCTGGTGACACAAGTGGTAAAGTGTTTCATAAGGTATCTGCGCGCAGTTGTTGAAGATGTAAAGGAGTCACTTTTCCCCTTGCCCAGCATATTGTGTAGGCAGACGTTACATTTTCTGCATGGAAAGTAACCCTTACTCTGTGGAAAAAATTGTATCGGTTTGGGTATATCTATTACATTGGGAGCGATATCGTTTTGAATGGATCGGGCTCCCCTGTAGATGGTTCCAGCTTTTTCTGGAATAATCCCACTCAAAACTTTATCACTTTGTAATACCTTCCAGTGCCTATTAATAATTCTCTTTATGTCGTTGTGTTGTGTGGAAAAAGTTGTGAAAAAAGACCATTTATATTTGTCACTTGTTACTGTTTTAACTTTTTTTTGTGTAAGAGAGGCCCTGTCAGTGTGTAAAGCTGCTTGAATCTCTACATCAAGAATCCGTGGATCGTAACCTTTGTCTTGAAACCTCTTGCGGATGGTGTAAGATTGCGAAATATAATCACTGACATTCGTGCAGTTGCGCCTGAGCCTGAGAAACTGACTGCGTGGGATGGAATTAAGCCACTGGCTATGATGACAGCTGTCAACAGGAATGTACCCATTCCGATCCGTGGGTTTGAAGAAAGTCTTCAGGACCAGGCGTTTCTGCACTACTACAACCTCTAGGTCAAGAAAATGGATGTTGGTTGTACTGGCCTCAAAGGTCAACTGGATACCACGGTCATTAGCATTAAGGGTTGCCATGAAGGAATCAAGGGAAGGCCGACTGCCCCTCCATAGGAGGAGGATGTCGTCTATATACCTAGCCCACAGTACCAATTCGGGTCTGTTGAGGGCATAGACGACATCCTCCTCCCATTGGGCCATAAACAAGTTGGCCAAACTGGGTGCATATTTGGCCCCCATGGCAACACCTCTATTTTGGGTATAAAAAGTACCCTGGAACCAGAAATAATTGTGAGACATAGCAAAATCCAATAGCTGCATTAGGAAATTCCTATGTATCACGGAAAGTGTAGGATCCCTGGAGAGAAACAATTCAGCAGCTCTCAGGCCTAAATCCTGTGGGATACAGGTATATAGTGCAGAAACATCTGCTGTAACAAGAATAAGGTCATCATGGTACTCAATATTTTCTAGTAATCGAATTGTGTCACCTGTGTCCTGTAAGTAGGAAGGTATATTCCTTACTAGGGGCTGTAAATAGGAATCTATGTATTTCCCTATTCGCGAGGTGATGGAATTTATACCGCTCACAATGGGGCGGCCAGGAGGGTTCACAGAATCCTTATGTATCTTAGGGAGTTGATATATTGTCGGAATGCGTGGAGCCAATGGGATCATAAATTCTCTTTCTTTCTTATTTAGAATGTTCAGAGAGAAACCCTCGTTTATGATCTCTATAAGTATTTTTTTGTATTTAAGGGTAGGGTCCCCTGGTAAGCGGCTGTAGGTGGTATCATCGCTCAATAATCTATTCATTTCCCCTATGTAGCGAGATTTATCTAAAACCACTATACCACCCCCCTTGTCTGCAGGGCGGATGATAAGATTTTTCCTTTCACACAGAGATTTGAGGCCCTGTGCTATGGAAGGGTCTTGATGTGTCCTTTTTATGGGTAACTTGTCTAAATCATTTAAAACAAGATTTTTAAAAACATTAATGGATGGTGGTAGGATCCCTGGGTTGAACAAAGATGGATTGCTCAAACCAGAGTGTTTAACTGATGTAGAATTGGAAATCTTATTGGTTACACTTGGAAGAGACAAAAAATGTCTCTGAATGTGTAACTTGCGAATGAACTTATGCACATCAATAAATGTGTTAAATTTGTTGAGTTTTCTAGGTGGGACAAATTTAAGACCCTTATCTAGAATGCATTTCTCACTCGCTGATAATGTTACTGTACTTAGATTAAAAATGCCCGCACCTACTGAGTCCTTTTTCTTTTTGTGCTGGATGCGCCTCCCCCCTCTGGTGCCTCGTTTAGTTTTTGGTTTCCTCCACGTGTGGGGGTATCCCTGTGAAAATCCTGATAATAAGGGGGCCCTGATGGATGATTGCGGTTATATGGGGGTCTAAACGGGGGTTCATCATTGTAAGTCATGTAAGGGGGAGGGTCACGTTGAGAATCGTAATGCTCCTCATCTCTAAGGGGTAGGTAACGATTATAGGTATGAATTGGAGTACTGTGTGGATAATCGTCCCTACTGTGACTGTAGTTATCATCCCTCCGGGATCTACTGTGTTCACGGGAAATATGTTGGTGACCACCATTGTTATTTCCATGGTGTCTGTCTGGGCCATAACCCTGATTGTTTCTGCCCTTACCCTTATGTCGAGGTTTGGAACCTTTCCCTTGAAAGTTAGGGTATTGGACTTGGGCAAAGACTTTCTTCAAACCCACGGATCGGAATGGGTACATTCCTGTTGACAGCTGTCATCATAGCCAGTGGCTTAATTCCATCCCACGCAGTCAGTTTCTCAGGCTCAGGCGCAACTGCACGAATGTCAGTGATTATATTTCGCAATCTTACACCATCCGCAAGAGGTTTCAAGACAAAGGTTACGATCCACGGATTCTTGATGTAGAGATTCAAGCAGCTTTACACACTGACAGGGCCTCTCTTACACAAAAAAAAGTTAAAACAGTAACAAGTGACAAATATAAATGGTCTTTTTTCACAACTTTTTCCACACAACACAACGACATAAAGAGAATTATTAATAGGCACTGGAAGGTATTACAAAGTGATAAAGTTTTGAGTGGGATTATTCCAGAAAAAGCTGGAACCATCTACAGGGGAGCCCGATCCATTCAAAACGATATCGCTCCCAATGTAATAGATATACCCAAACCGATACAATTTTTTCCACAGAGTAAGGGTTACTTTCCATGCAGAAAATGTAACGTCTGCCTACACAATATGCTGGGCAAGGGGAAAAGTGACTCCTTTACATCTTCAACAACTGCGCGCAGATACCTTATGAAACACTTTACCACTTGTGTCACCAGATACATAGTATATTTGATTACCTGCCCTTGTAACCAACAATATGTTGGCCGCACTATTCGCAATTTCTCTATTAGAGTCAACGAACATCTCAGTAAAATCAAAAAAGGGTGTGATAAACACCCGGTTCCGAGACACTATCTTGAGAAACACAATAGAGACCCTACGGGCACCCGTTTTCAAATCATTGACAAATTTGTCCCAAACTGGAGAGGCGATTCATGCCTGAGGGGGGTCTCGCGCCTCGAGACATTTTGGATCTATGAATTGAGGTGCTACTCCCCCTTCGGCATGAATACAGACTGGGACATTAACAGCTTTATCAACCAGGCCTAAACTATTTCACTATGGTCTATTAGTGCCCTATACTATTGTAGTTATCCATCTGATCTATAGCTGTATTTTTTATATTTTCATTTTTTGGTTTCACATACCAACATACTTCCACACCTATTTATATGGCACTCTAGTTATAATATTTTCCCATATTTGTGTTTTCTGCGACATAATGTCTCATTCACTATACAAACTTTGTATTGCCATCTTATTTCCCCTTTTACACATTCCCCTTTCTAATTTTTGTCCCCTGCCTGATTCTAGATACATGCGTTTTTTATGCATTCTTTCTGGATCACGTGGGATCTTGGACTGTTATCCCTATAAAACACTTCCTTCACACTATTGTTCAATTTCACTTTTGGTTTTTATTGAGAATATGTCACATTCATCATATTCTTAGGCCTTTTTAGGTTTCTGGCACCTTAAAATATAAGGATAGGTTATTATGCGAGCAATTTGCATGCATAGCATCTTGCTTGCGGTATCATTATTTTTATATTTTTTATTCTTACTTCCCTCATAATTTCTGGCTATTAGTGACAAAATCTCTTAAGTAAGAAGTATTCTCCGAACATGGAGTGATATTTTGCTTCCTTTCTTTTGTTTCTGTAAATGTGTCCCTATTTTTTGGGTATTTCCTCGATCGTATAAGCCATGTTGTTTCTCCGGTTGTCATGGTTACGTCGGGCTTCTATCACTAGATGTGACGTGATGCCGTCACATCTTTTTCATTCCCCGCGATCAGCTTGTAGTATTTACTCCCGATCCACCACTGCGCATGACATGACGTAATCGCGTCATTCGTCATTGCGCACGAGCAGAGCGATACATCTTCAGATTGGCCTTTGTATTGCCGGCCACGCCCTGTGGCGTGTGACGATTATCTTATGGTATTTACTCCCGACCCGCTACTGCGCATGACTTGACGTAATTGCGTCATCTGTCACGGCGCACACGTAGAGCGATACACCCTCGGACTGGCCTTCTATTGTCGGCCACGCCCCGCGGCGTGTGACGCTCTCCACGTACGAAATTGGCGCCAAATTTAGATGCCTCCTCCTTCTCCATACTTCTGTGCATAGACACAGAGCGTGATGCTCACGCTTACACGCCCCCTTTACACCTTTGTATATGTATACAACATGTGACACTTATACACACACGCCCCATTTCGTTGTTATGCACGCAATGAGCGCTCACGTTGCTTGCTTTGATGCGCAACGTGGAGTGCACAATAAGGATTATTTGGCGCCATGAGCAGGATGACACCCCCTTCTCACACTCTTGCTCAATGATTTGTAAACATACACACCTCCATCTTATTGACGTGAGTTTCTTTCAATCACTCCCACATTTAGTCACATGACATATAGACTGAGTGATTGGTTTAGCCTTTCATGTGTGTGTGTATGTCATGACAGTTTAGAACATCAGATCTGAATTTTACAACATTGATCATTATGTAAGAATTATCACCATGGTTACTCATGCACATTTTCAGGTTATACACCGCTGGTACAACAAGTAAGAGACATTTTAATTACATAATGACAGATTTTTAATAGACAGTATTATTGAGTCTTTTATATTTCCATTCATGATATAATACAAACAAATTAGTTTGTTTTTGGGTTAGTATGATGCAGCCTATGCAGAATTGACAATGCATGTTTGAGATTCGGTACTAGAACTGGATGTTCGTTGTATATGCTCTGTATGTGCATTGGGGCTTCATACACTTCACGAGTCTGATGAGTCTGTGAATAATGGAAATTTATGTTATTTATGTATAGCTAATAACGCATGTTTGATCTTTTCATATGAGTACTTGATCTGTTCTCTGTATATGATTTATAATTGTATTGAATCACTCTGTATCTATATATCAGATCAGGCTATGAACAATGCAATATGGTTAGTGTTATTCACATGCGAGCATGATGGCTTACTTTTTATTTATGTCCTAGACTTTATTGTCATCAATATTCATTTTAACAGTTTATAAGAGTGATATCTTTAGATGTTATTTGCATTTGTTTACAATGTCTGAATTAGTATACTCTGATTAGACTAAAATTGTACACTGCAGCTTTAAGAGGTTGTCTGAGATTGGATTCCCCGCCTCCTGCTAGGTGGAACCTTTCTCTCATTCCCTATATATTTGTTAGCAATGTGGTGGGTCTCAACATGCCCCAGTTGAAGACACATATGTCGAAACGCGTCGGGCGAGCTGTTGATACCCCACATTGCTTTTATTTTATTTTTGCTTTATGTGATCACTAAGTCATTTATTACCCTTTGACTTCAATAAATCAACGTCTTTTTATCGTTTGACCCGCACCATGTGGAGCCTCTTTTTCTTTTCTTTTATTGCTTTGGTTTAAAATCCTCACAAACATCTCCCTTCCCATTCGGGGGAGGCTGGAGTACTGGCACAGCGGGCTGCGTTTGAGCTTGGACACCTTGACGTTCCATTAGGAAGGATCCATCATTGAGCCTACAACCGCCCGGAGCTCCTCCATCAGCTCAACTGACCTCTCTCCCTACACTCTTTGGTCCTAGATTGTGACCTCAAGCCTTCTAGACTCAACCGTCATATGACTGTGTGAGTCCAACTGTTCCGGTAAGAAGTATTTATCTACTTTTTTCTGATGTTTTACAATCAAGTATACCAGCATGAACACATTCGTCTAGTACATCATTTCTCTTCCGTGTGACAGTTTGGTCACTCCTATGCCATCAACATAGTGGATTGAACGTCTAATGTTGGACTTTTATTTTCAGGCACTTAGATCCATGTGTTTTTTTGCTATTCTTATAATTTATGTTGTTTACATTTATTATTACTACTGAAGCGCTACACTGTTTTTATTGTTTTATCTGTTGAACTTCGTTTGTTTTTGGTGTTGGCTGCTGTTGTGGCCGTTGTGGCCATTTTTTTATAAACTATAGCGCAGTGTTTTCCCCCTTTTTTTGTATTGGCCTGTACAGAGTCTTGACCTCAACCCGATAGAACACCTTTGGGATGAATTAGAGCAGAGACTGCTAGCCAGGCCTTCTCGTCCAACATCAGTGCCTGACCTCACAAATGCGATTCTGGAAGAATGGTCAAACATTCCTATAGACACTCCTAGAGTGAAGCTGTTATTGTGTTAAAGGGTGGGCCAACTCAATATTGAACCCTACGGACTAACACGCCATTAAAGTTCATGTGTGTAAAGGCAAGTGCCCCAATACTTTTGGTAATATAGTGTCTGTCAATGCATTTAATGCATATTATTGTGTGGTCCACTTTGACAACACATTTATTTATTTTATTTTATTTATTTCAGGTACTTATATAGCGTCGTTTACATATACATTGTACATTCACATCAGTCCCTACCCTCAAGGAGCTTACAATCTAAGGTTCCTAACACACATTCATACATACTAGGGACAATTTAGACAGGATCCAATTAACCTACCAGCATGTCTTTGGAGTGTGGGAGGAAACCAGCCGCGGTTAGCCTGTTGTACGAGCTCAGCAGCTGCAACTCTCTGCATCCACCTGTCAGTCCAGCCCCAGGAATCCTCCGGAGATTTGCTGCAGCTGAAATATTTTTGCTGTGTAAATGATCCCTTAAAAATCCCATTGCATCTCATTTGTGTTCTCTGTGTCCTTTTAGAGAGATTTTGCATTATTTCCTGTCCAGTAGGCACAACAGAAAAGGGAGGAAATGTCTCCAAAGGGAGGGAAACCGCAACACACGACCATGCATTGTGGCATGCTACAATGCAGGTGTGTTGCCCTACTGCATTGGGTGCCATTCAGAATGAATTACACCACAATGCAGTAGTTACTTGCATTACTAGGGGGAGATTTACTAAAACTGGAGTGTTCAAAAGCTGGTGTAGCTCTTCATAGTAACCAATCAGCTTCCAGGTTTTGTTGTCAAAGCTTAACTGAACAAGCTGAAGTTTGAAGCGGATTGGCTACCGTGCACAACTGCACTGGATTCTGAGCGCTCCAGTTTTAGTAAATCTCCCTCCACTGTGTGTTGCGGTAATTCGCTCATCGCCAATGTCACCACACAGAAGAGTAAATGGACTGTAAACATATATTTTTTTTATAAATGCAAACAGTGTAAGTAAATTCATTTGACTTGATATTAGCCTCTTGAAGAGCAGGGAAGGCGTGTGAGGGGAAGAAGAGCAAAAGGAGCCAATCGGTTCACGTGTTGATAAGCATGCTGATAAAGGTGGAGAGCAGAGGTACAGAGAAGTTAACTATCCATTGTGCTACTTCTCCAGGCTGGAGAGGATCCTGGAATACCTGGGCTCAGGGATAGTTGGCTAAATAAATGTTGGCCTTTAGACTGAGGAGATCTAGTGGTTAAAAAAAAAAAAAAAAAAAAGAAATGCAGGGGAAAAAATAAATAAAATCAATGGATTGAAGTTGAATATTGCAGCAAAAACGGATTTGAACTTTTAAACAATAAGTATCAAAAAAGAGGATCGGTCCTTAAAGTGGTTGTAAACCCTCTGGGACCACTTTTACCTACAGGTAAGCCTAAATTAAGGCTTACCTGTAGGTGCAACAAATATCTCCTAAACTTACACGGTTTAGGAGATATTTGCAAAAGACTGGCACCGATGTCTACGGCGCATGCGCTGTAGACAGCGGTACGCAGGTGCACTGAGCATGCCGCTGCCAACGGCGATCATGCTGTTAGTGGCGGCTCCCGTGCGCAAGCGCAGGAGTGATGTCATCGCTGCTCCGGCCAGTCACAGCTCCGGAGCCGCGATACCTGGAAGTCAATCTGAGATAGATGGTGTCGATGGAGAAGAAAAAGGGGTTGCTTCAGGGGCTTCCTTCTCAGATAAGTTACTCATAATGAGCTAGTATGCTATGCATACTAGCTCATTATGCCTTTGCCTTACAGGGTGTTTTTATTTTTCCTGCCTTTACTTCCTCTTTAAGGCCCCTTTCACAGCGGGGCAGTGGGTGTGTCGGCAGTAAAGCGCCGCTATTTTTAGTAGCGCTTTACCATCAATTTTGCTGCGCCATTCGGCCGCTAGCTTTTACCCCCCCCCCCCGCTAGCGGCCAAGAAAGGGTTTAAAACCAGCCACGAAAGGGTTAAAAGCAGCGCTATGCCGGCTGTATAGCGCGATGCCCCATTGATTTCAATGGGCAGGAGCGATGTATACACCGCTCCTTCACCGCTCCAAAGAAGACTTTTTTTTTTTTTTAGCATCCTGCCAGCGCACTGCTCCAGTATGAATGCCTTCGGGGCTTTCACACTGGAGACACAACAGCAAGTCTTTCAGGGCATTTTGCAGGCCCTATTTTTAGCGCTGTAGCACCTGCAAAGCGACAAAGGGTGAAAGGGGTCTTAGTGGTTAATTTGTATCTTGTTATTTACTTTACCTGCGGGTGTGGAAGCAACCGGGCCGCCTGAATGTATCCAACTGACAAGTGAGCAGCAAAGCTAAATGTAGAAAAAATAAATACCTGCATGTTCCGGGCAATACAAATTGTGCATCCCTGTGACAATGAGTGAGCTGACAAAAGCCCAGGTGCCAGGACACAATTTCTAGTTGCCATGGCAACCTGGGATTTGTTAAGTCCTGCTCTAACATCACACCCAAAGCAAACCGATAATAAAAAAGCAGAGATTGTACATTATGAATAAAGATAAAATTCTGCATTTTTAGAAAGGCCGTGAATTTATTAGGTTGACATCATAATGGCATTTTCAAAGGATAACAAAAATCTTGGGAGATGAACAGTATGCACATAAGTTTTCACCATCACATAAATGAAAATCATAATAAAAAAACACTGGAAAGCGATAAACTATATTGTCAAAAGTGTGTGTGGACCAATACACCTATCTATAAGCCAAAAGTATGTGGCCACCCCTCCAAGTTATTGGGGTCATGCGTTGGGCATGAAGGGTACTGCTAAAGAGTACGTAAACCCATTTCATATTCCTGATATGTGTCTGCTGTACCATGTACTATGAAAACGTATTCTGTTCTCTTTGTATTGCTACATTGTGTTCCTGACAGTCCCTCTGCTTTCCTATTAAAAACTGACCACACTAGGCACAAAAGAACAGCATGGCCAGTTCTCTGGCTGTGCTGGGAACTCAGCCTGCTCGCCTCAGATTTGTCCCGACATGCCCCACCCCTCTCAAACATTCATTCACTGGAAAGCTTAGTGTGCTGTAATTTCTCCTCCACCAGCTCTCTATGCAGAGGGAATGTGATCACTTCAGGGGGCACAGTGGTGTAGTGGTTAGCACTCTCACCTAGCAGTAAGAAGGGTCACTGGTTCAAATCCCAACCATGACACTACCTGCCTGGAGTTTGCATGTTCTACCTGTGCCTGCGTGGGTTTCCTCCGGGTACTCCGGTTTCCTCCCACAATCCAAAGACATGCAGGTAGATTAATTGGCTTCTGTCCAAAAATTGGCCCTAGTATATGAATGGGGACCTTGGATTGTGGGCTCCTTGAGGGAAGGGACCAATGTGATGTACAGGGATAGGGACAATTGTGGACACCTCACTCTGGTTGAACTGGATGGACTGATGTCTTTATTCAACCTTACTAACTATGAAACTTTAAAAAATTTTTTTATAAAATACCTTTTTTTTTTTTGTTATCTATACAGCAATGTGCTGCCTTTCATTTCTATTTTAAGCAGAATGGGTTGTTTCACAAGGTATAGACAATTGTGCGCTTCCAACCGCGTGGCAACAGTTTGGGGGGAGGTTCTTTTCTGTTCCAGCATGACTGTGCCCCTGTGTACAAAGCCAGCTCCATAAGGATCCCTGATTAGTTTGGTGGGGAGGAATTTGAGGGGTCTGCACAGAACCCTCACCTTAAAGGGTAACTCCACTTACATACAATTGTGACACAAGTCATATTGTAATTGAATGTTATTAAAAATGACCTTTCCTTTTCAATCTGCAGCTCTGTCATTTTTTTTTTAAATTGAAATGCAATATGGCTACCTGGAGGATATATACAGAACACCCCCGGGGACAACATTTTCTGCTTGTGTGATTGTCTCACCGATTTTCCCAGAAGTCTGAACTAAGATACAAGGCAGAATTTTGGCATCCCCTGCAACAAAAATGTTTTTGGCAAGATACTCTCAATAGGAAATAGTAATGTCTAAAGGGATGCAGACCCTGCAACTTTCCTCATTAGAGCCCTAATTCTGCAGCAGCTGGGTTGATAATTATGAAAGCACTCCCATTAGACTCACTTGGCACAGAAGAACAAACAGGGATTTCTTCAGAATACCAAAAGGAAGGAATCTGCATCAAAGGTTGTTAAAATCCTTGCAATGTACATAGATCACCCAGAGGGGAATGCTTTTTTTTTTTTTCTCTCAACAAAAGTGGAGTTACTGTTTAAGGCTCAGTTCACATTGCCACTCCTTGGTTTCAACTTGTGAGACGCCAAGTCGTGTGACATGTGAAATCCCATGTCAGTCAATGAGAGTTGTGTTAATTAGTACTACTGAAGTCGCTCCAACTTTAGAAAAGGTTCCTGTACTACTTCAAGGTGACTTCTTTTCCAATAATTTTTATTATGGTTATAAACCATACAGATAAAAAAAAACATGCAATACAGTACAGAAAAAGTACCAGTACATAACATTAGTGACATACACCCTTGGTCACTAAGGAACCGGTATAACGTAATTTTGGGCTACGGCTATAAATTCCTATATTGATGCGATTTGGATCCGACGTTACAGGAAGATTACCAAGGCATACCCGAAGGTCGCATCAAAAGTAATACTCAAGTCGCCAGCAAATTGCCAGGTCATCTGACAAAGTCGCACTGTAGTTTGTGACTTTCAGGTCGCAGTAATGTGAACCAAGATTAACCCTACTGAACACTTTTAGGATGAACTGAAGCGCAGAGTGCAAGCCTGGTTTTCATCAAACATCCCTACCTGATCTCACAAAATGTTCTTCTGCCTAAATGGGTGCAAATCCCAACCAGAATCTTGTAACATCCTCCACTTTTCTGGGAAGGCTTTCCACATCAGCAGATGGACAACTTCATATTAACCGGTTCCCGACCAGCGCACGACGACGTACGTCGACAGAATGGCACGGGCAGGCATATTGGCGTACATGTACGTCCAATCTTCAATGCCGCCCTGCCATCGGGAGCGCGCCGGTCGGGACCCCCGTGAGTCCGGTCGCAGGACCCGCGGACTCGATCGCCGCAGGCATACCCGCGATCGTCTCACGGGACGGCTGAATGGAGGAAATGCCGTGTAAACAGCATTTCTCCATTCTGCCTAGCAACTAGTGACGCTGATCTCTGCTCCATGTGATTGGAGCAGAGATCAGTGTTCACTAAATGAAAGCCCAACCCCCCCACAGTTAGTAACACACCCCTAGGAGCACTTAACCCCTACACTGCCACCCACTGGTTAACCCCTTCACTGCCAGTGTCATTTACACAGGAATCACTGCATTTATATAGCAGTGATTACTGTATAAATGACAATGGTCCCAAAAATGTGTCAAAAATGTCCGATGGGTCCCCCACAATGTCGCAGTCACAATAAAAATCGCTGATTACTAGTAAAAAAAAAAATAATAAAAAATTATTAATAAAAATGCTATAAAACTATCCCTATTTTGTAAACGCTATAACTTTTGCGCAAACCGATCAATAATCGCTTATTGCGATTTTTTTTACCAAAAATATGAAGAATACGTATCGGCCTAAACTGAGGGAAAAAAATGTTTTTTTATATATTTTTGGGGGATATTTATTATAACAAAAAGTAAAAAATAATGTGTTTTTTTCAAAATTGTCGCTCTATTTTTGTTTATAGCGCAAAAAATAAAAACCGCAGGGGTGATCAAATACCGCCAAAAGAAAGCTCTATTTGTGGGAAAAAAAAGGACGTCAATTTTGTTTGGGAGCCACGTCGCACGACCGCGCAATTGTCAGTTAAAGCGACGCAGTGCCGAATCGCAAAAAGTGGTCTGGTCTTTGACCAGTAAAATGGTCCGGTCTGTAAGTGGTTAATGTCCATGTTTTTTTTTTTAATGGCATGGTCAACATGCTCATGTAGGTGTCCACACATTGTATTCCAGCTATTGTCAGAGGCTGTTCTGATAAATTCCTCACTATTTTCTTATTCCTCTTGCCTGACCACCTCACAACATGTCCCTCTTTCTTTTGCATTCTCCATAATATAAACTGAAAATGTAAAAAGAAGACTAAAGATGTGGATGCAAGTCCAAATGTAATTTTCCCTATGCGACACTCCAGAAAATGGCTGTAGAAATGCTGGGTGCTTTAAAGTGGTTGTAAACCCTTACAAACCACTTTGACCTACAGGTAAGCCTAGATTAAGGCTTACCTGTAGGTCCAAGAAATATCTCCTAAACCTATACGGTTTAGGAGATATTTACCTGAAGACAGCCACCGCTGTCTACGGCGCATGCGCCGTAGACAGTGGCGCGCAGGCGCACTGGGTAAAGCCGCAGATCGCGGCGATATGCCGTGAGTGTCGGCTCCCGTGCGCATGCGCGGGAGTGACGTCATCGCTGCTCCGGCGAATCACAGCGACGGAGCAGCAAGACCCACCAAGAAGATGGATGCTTGGAACTACAGGGGACAGCAGTGACTTCGCTGGCTCCTGTGTCAGGTAAGTGACACATAATGGACTACTATGCGATGCATAGTAGTCCATTATGCTTTACCTTTGCAGGGAATCAAAGAGGAAGTAAACCCATCAGGGTTTACTTCCTCTTTAATGACCATTGGCTGGAAACCGTAGATAATCAGAGTGTAGAAATGTCATCAGCACACCAAGGATTCCCCAAAAGGACCCAAAGCTTTATTCACATGGTCACACGATACACATATGCCGTATGTGTACCATGTGAATAAAGCTTTGGACCCTTTTGAGGAATCCTTGGTGTGCCAATGACATTTCTACACTGAGATGCGGAAGTAAATCTCACAGTAGTGCCTCCTGATTTGAATGGGTCTACCTTGTCTGGCCATGGGCTAGGAAGGCAAAGAATCCACATGTTTGTGCCCCCTAGGAGTTGGTTGCCCTAGGCATGCTCTTAGTATCACTTGGGTGTGGGAACATGGTTCTAAAGCTTTTTCTGCACTTTCTGCTCTAAACCTCTTTAGACTAGGCCTTTTGGCCAAGTTAGGGGAAATTGTGATTACCCGCCCTCAGGGCCTAGCCTATGTAAGGGCACTTATTTTAGTTTTTCTTCACTTTTGTCTGTGTTTCCTTTGCTCACTATAATGGCGGGTGTTGCTATTAGGTTTCTTCCTGCCCTGAACCAAAGAGTCTCTCTTCGGGAGAGCCCCTCACCTAGTACTCGTTGGTCGGGTTCAGCTGAGCATGAGGAGAGGGGTCAGCCAGGACTTTTGGCTAGGTGGCCCAAGTTGAGCCGTGTGGCCGGGAGTCAGGGTAAGGTTCTACTCCTTTTGAGATGGCTGGACAAGTAACACACCCTTAAAGTGGTTGTAAACCCTTACATACACCCAGTGAAGTGACTGGCCTCAGGTGATACAAAGAGATTAAACAAATCCTCCCTGTTTAGCAGCCGGAAACAGAGAGAGGAAGCCCTCCCAAAGGTATTAGGACTCCCTCCAATGTGGCAGTGCTAAGTGCCTGAACTACCAATCACTGATATGTCACATGCTCCTCCATATCTGGAAGTACCAAACAAAGAAGTGGTGGAACTAAAGGGAGGTGAGGAAGTAAACCTATTGGGGGCACCTACATAATAAAATTCTGCATTAGCTAAGAAAGAATAAGCATCTTTTCTTTTGATAAGAAAATAGAGAGTAAGCTGCACTGAGCAGACCTCATTTTTCTCATGTTTCCGTCTAGTGTTTGTAATTCACACACTTTAATTACCTATTGTAAAGCACTGCATCGAATAAATGTCAGCACAAAAAAAAAAAAAAACTGATCTAGTTGAATTATGTAGGATTACAATAAACTACAGTATCCACTGCCTAGGAAGCAAATAGGAAACCAATTCCTGTTATATTTATTGGCCTGCCCTAATGAGACTACTGCCTACCAACATGCAGCTGAAAGCACAAAGGTAAGAGGGCAATTTCAGCATGGGTAATAACATGAAACAGACAAAGATCGGCCTGTACTCAGGTGTCACATTCTGATATGGATGCTTCTTGTCCCCCGTGAGAGCTGAGATGCGTCATCAGGTAAGATTTTTTTGAAAAGCGTTTGCCACATTCGGAACATGAATAAGGGTGATGGCCTGTGTGGACTCTTGCATGGCTGGCTAAGTTGGATCTACTGGTAAAGCCTCTCCCGCACTCGGTGCAGGAATACGGACGTTCGCCCGTGTGGATCCTTTCGTGTTCCGTGAGACAAAACCGCACAGCAAAACACTTCCCGCATTCCGCACAGGAATATGGCTTCTCCCCTGTGTGAAAGCGCTTGTGTCTGATAAGGTGATCACTCCGGAAAAAGCATTTCCCACATTCAAGGCAGGCATATGGCTTCTCACCTGTGTGGGATCTCTGATGTAGGACAAGATACTGGCTCTGTGAGAAAGACTTCCCGCATACAGGACAGGAGTAAGGCTTCACTCCCGAGTGTGCTTTCTGGTGCCTATTAAGCAGCGCTCTCTGGCTATAACATTTCCCGCACTCGGGGCACGCGTATGGCTTCTCCACTTTGTGACATTTCCGGTGTATAACCAGTTCTATCCTCTCAGGAAAAGACTGGCCACAGTCGGAACACACATAGGTTTTAGACCCTTTGTGACGATTGATGGACTCGGGGAGATCAGGTAATCTCCTGGAAAATGTAGAGGAATCAGATGACGGATCTGCGCTGTGAAGTGCTGGATGATCCAAATTTTCTTTGGAGGAACTAGGTGTGATACCATCATCTTCAGTTTCACCATCTGGAGAGATAATAGAACATCGGTCAATCATGGTAATCACATAATTTTTATATAGACCAACACCAGAAATGACTACCGGACACATGGCTACAGCACCTGTGTTGCAAGTAGGTGCGTGCAATCATGGTGCCTTTGCGTGCACAAAGTGTTCACGCTAAATTACTTAAAAGAGAAGTATGGCCAAAGATTTGGATATCTTCATCACTTATTTCTGCTCTCATGTGATCCAGATTCAGCCAACAGTGGGCTAAAGTTCTCTATCAGCAGACATTGCAGAGGTGCTCCAGGCTCTGGAAGGATCCTGACCGGAATGCCGCGTACACACGATCGGAAATTCAGCCAGCAAAAGACAGATGAGAGCTTTTGGTTGGAAAATTTGAACGTGTGTATGCTCCATCGTAAGCAAAAGATTGAGAGCACGTTCTCTATTTCTCTGTCTGAAAAAGTTCTGATTGGAAATTCCGATGCGCAAAATTCCTACGCATGCTCGGAAGCATTGAACTTAATTTTCTCAGCTCATCGTACGTCACAGCGTTTTTGATGGTCAAAAGTTCAGAGAACTTGTGACTGTGTATACAAGCCAAGCTTGAGAGGAATTCCGTTGGAAAAACCATCCAAGATTTTTCGTATGGAAATTCCTCTCGTGTGTACGGGACATAAGAGTAGATTTAGAGCTGTGTCTAAATCTTCCTAGCCTTTGAAGCCCAATCTGCATTCGGATCGTGGCCTAGAGGCTACTGACAGGCAGCAAGGAAGGGATGTGACACCCCCCTCACCGGCTGTTTAAAACACAATTTTTTCTGATGAAAGGGGAGTTTGAGGTGCTTCTCCATCTGCTTGAATTTGCAGCATTTGGCGGGCTTGGCACCCGCTAATCGCTACAAGTCAGAGGAACTTTTCCATGAGCGTGAAGCGAAGAATCACGTCCCCAGCCTGTAAATACCTCTGTCCACTGCCTATTGCAGCATAAGGTGGGGGGCATAAAAGTGACTAGTCTAAACAAGGACTAAGGTCGGGATTCATCCAGATGTCCGAGCCTGCCACTCCACAGTCTATCGTTCCAGTGAGCGCTGGAGGGGCAAAGCAAAGAGCTGGTGACTAGTAGTCCCCTTTCTCTGCTCAGTGAAAACTGAGAACTGGGTGATCAGCAGTCATGTGATCTCAGTTTTAGAGTCAACAGGGGACAGCTGCAGCAGCTGACTGATGTTGCAGCCATATAAGCGAGTATGTAGGTTTGTTTTTTGATATCTCACACTTCTCCTTTAATTTTTATTTAAAGCCTGGCATGACTCAGGGTCAGGTCTTTACGGATGATATTCTGTTACTGACCCTGCTTCATTTCCTGACCTGCATTTAAATTTTCCTGCACTGACTTCTGCCAAGCTTGCATTTGATAGTGTCTCCAATTTGGTATATTTGCTGTCTGCCTACTAAGAAATCAGGCTTACTCTGTGATCCAGTTCCTGTCCTCATCTTTTTTTTTTTTTGACTGGACTCTGCATACTCTTCCTACCGATGACCTTACTTCCATATGCTACATGGTCTACCATTGACTCCAGTCTACCCTGCTATGAAGGTTCTACTGTTAAAAAAGTATAGTACCCTAACCTCCTTAACTGTCTACTGACTTCAACAGCCACATCCTAAACAAGTGCCTACGCCTCTCTGCTGACCTTGGTTGTTCTATTCCCCATAGGCAACTCTCTGCAGCATTTGTACCCCTCCTGTACCTCAACGCCAGCTGTTAAACCATTAAGAATCTTTTGGCTAGAGAAGCAAAAAGGAGGTTTCTCCAGCTTGTTCTCCTGCCAGCTACATTAACAAGGAGGTTTGCTCTGGAAAAAGAAAATGAAAAAAGTAAGCAGCTACAAATTCTGTAGCTGCTGACTTTTAATAAGAAAAAACACACAATGTTCCTCAAGTGCTAAAACATGTGGATCCGAAAAAATAGTGTAAGATGACCAAGGGAAATGGAACTCATCCCAGGACCAGTGCAGCTGACCAATAATGGAAAATATAGCATATACAAAAACAACCGAGTGGACACCTCTCAATGGACTGGATGGCATAAGTTGGAGGTGTGTCTGCAAAGTGGTGTGAGCCATGCAGAGGAGGCGGTCAAAGCTCATGCGCTCAACACTTAGGGCAACAGACAAGCCTCTGTTCCATGCTAATAATGGGTTTTCACCCTCCTGTTGGACAGTTGCGTCATCCGGGTGAGCCGATCCCTCGGCTTGGCTTCCCCGACGGCTCAGAGCTACATTTCTCCACGGAGAGGAACGATCCTTCAGCCTCCTCTCCCAGATGGCTCCCACCACTCTGCAGCAACTAGCAGGCACACCTCCAACTCACACCTGCATGATCCCCCGGTTATCTCCCCCCCCCCCCCCCCCCAACCAGGCTTCCACCTGTACACCATGGACACTGGTGCCTTGCCATGCCACATTGGCTAGTCTGCACAAGTATGTTAAACCCTCAATGCCCACGGGAACAAGTGTGGTATTGTTATCTCTTTCAATCTAATTAATTTTATCTCACGATTTAAAACTATTATTTTTGCTCATTGAGGAATAAACACTTGTCTTTCTCCATGACATCATTTATTCTTGTGATTCTTCCCATTTGAACATCCAGTCTAATGAGCGCTGTCCATCTGGTTGTTGTTGACTTTTAATAAAATGAGACTTACCTGTATGGGAATCCAGTGCCGTCCTCACCCAGCCTAGTTCTTCACTAGCCTTTGGATTCCCAACACTGTCATCCTAACTGTGAGCAGCTGGTTAACCACTGTGCAAGCGTGAATGGTTCTGCAGGCTTCTAGGACCTGTGACATGTCCCAGAAGACAGAGAGGGGGGGGGGGGGGGTAATCCAAACAAGTGGGAGCGTGTACCTGTCAAAACTAGGTACCCACTACCCCGCAAAAAAAAAAAAAAAAAAAAAGGGGACATGCCAAATATGGCAGGGGAGGAGGACTTAAAGAAGAACTCTCTTTCCACACACTTCACCAAGCTAGCCCAAATGAACTATGTCCCTCACAAACCTGTGAGGCCGTTGGATGTGCGGTATAAATTGTAGCAGTGGCTACATACAGCACTGTGTTCTGGGTCCGAGCCAAGACTCACTGTCTCATACCTGGAACACAGAAGTCTACCTCAACGCTGCTCAGAGCAAGCAATGTATTCTATCAATGAATACAAAGCCTCTTCTGACTGATGATGTCAAAAGCTCTGAATTAGCCAGACTGCCTCTCTGACTCAATTAGAGGAAGGTCCAAATGAACTATGTAAAGTGTGTAGAATGATGGAGTTCTTCTTTACCCAAAAGGGAAGTTCCGCTTTAAATTATACTACATTACCTAGTGGCACTGTACAACCCGTTCCAGAAAACGGTATATCATGGGGTGCATATTCGTTAGTTGTCCTTAAGAAGCAGCGCAGGGACTACGGCAGCGACAGAACAACAAGAATCTGGAACTGTAATTTCTGTATTTGTTACTTACCTGTGCTGATCCCTGGAGACGTAGTCTCCTCCTTAATCTTTACATGTAGTTCTTCCTCCTCCTCTTCCTCCAGTTCGTCATTTGTTACTAGAGTGTCACAAGCTGAACGATGGGCAGCAGAACACAACTGATCTGAAAAACTTCTACCATGTGGATCAGGTGACAGATTGGCAAAACGAAGTACCGAACTGACATTTGGAATTATGGGGTTTTCTTCTATGGAGTCTATAGGAAAATCATCATCATTACTTGCACCAGGTAGGGGGATCAGTGGACGCTTCTGTGTGGCACATGCTTTATATCTCCCGTCTGGAGGAAATGAGAACAGTTTAACTGTTTTACAGATCCATAAAATGTATAAAGAAATTTAGTCAATTTTCACTAAATAATTCTAATTAAAGATAACAGGTAAGCAGGATGCAGCATATAGTGGCAGATGACAATCTGTAACTCTTCAGTAATTGATGCGTATTACTCACCTGTGCTGATCTCCAAAGGAACGTCCTCCTCTTTAATCCTTAAATCTCCTTCTTCGTCCTCAACTCTTACCTCTGTCTGAGTGGCTCGGGTGCCTGTGAATAAAGTTGAGAGTAAAGTTCCCTCTACTGAGATGTATAAGAGACCTCCAGAGTCCGGTGACACCTCTGCCGGAGTGTAAAAGAGGCTACTGTGTCCTTACGAAGTATAAAAACAAGAGAGAGCGCATGCCAAACCCTAGTGTATTAAAGTTTATTTAAAATAACCAATGTTAAAAAAAAAAAACAGGTATTGCACTCACAGACTGCCGGTGTTATTATGGCATTCAGATCAAACAACCCCTCCACGGCTGCTTCCTCTCCCGATGCCCGGCAGTCTGTGAGTGCAATACCTGTTTTTTTTTAACATTGGTTATTTTAAATAAACGTTAATACACTAGGGTTGGCGTGCGCTCTCTCTTGTTTTTATACTTCATAGATGTGTCTGCCACCCAGTGGACTTTGGAAAGAGCTGCAACACCCGGAGTGGAGTGAATATATTTTTGTAAGATGCACCCAAGTGAACTATATGGGTGGGGACAGTGCCTATCTTGATACAGGTTATTTATTTACTGTGTCCTTACACCTAGGAAGCTCTTCCTACACCAAAATCTTCCTTTGCTGTACTGCTACACTTAGTCCGCTGCTCTTGGCTTCCATTGACTCTTACAGGAACCTAGCTACTGTAGAACCCAGTTTGGCCTTCCCGTTTCTGGAGGAGCTGAGAGATTGACGGACCAGCATGAGGCTGACTAATTACCATGTTACCACAGGCCCAGATGCTGTAAATCCTTTGTGGAAGCGTGTCCTGAGGTGAGAGGATTCACCTCCAGAGGCTAGCATACACTATATTGCCAAACGTATTGGGACACCTGACTTTACATGAACTTTGATGGCATCCCAGTCCTAGTCCGTAGGGTTCAATATTGAGTTGGCCCACCCCAGCTATAACAGCTTCAACTCTTCTGGGAAGGCTGTCCGGAAGGTTTAGCAGTGTGTCTATGGGAATGTTTGATCATTCTTCCAGAAATGCATTTGTGAGGTCAGGCACTGACGTTGGACGAGAAGGTCTGGCTCGCAGTGTCCACTCTAATTCATCCCAAAAGTGTTCCATCGGGTTGAAGTCAGAACTCTGTGCAGGGCAGACAAGTTGCTCCACCCCAAACTCACCCATGTCTATATGAACCTTGCTTTGTGCACTGGTCCAAATCATATGGTGGAGGGGGGGGGGGGGGAATTATGGTGTGAGGTTGTTTTTCAGAGGCTGGGCATGGCCCCTTAGTTCCAGTGAAGGGAACTCTTAAGGCGTCAGCATACCAAGACATTTTGGACAGTTTAATGCTTCCAACTTTGTGGGAACAGTTTGGTTCCTGTTCCAACATGACTGCACAACAGTGCACAAAGCAAGGTCCATAAAGACATGGATGAGCGAGTTTCTGGTGGAGGAACTTGACTGGCCTGCACAGAGTCCTGACCAAGGCAAGTGGTTAAATAAATGTTTTCAATAACCACTCTGTCCATATGTTAATATTATCTAGCAGCAGAAACTTTGACATAAGAGCTACATCAGTAACCTAATCTCAAAAATACCAACCTAATCATTCTTTTTGTTCCTCCCAAGACTTCCCGCTTTCTAGCTCTCATCACCTACTCCCATGCTCTCCTCCAGGGCTTTTCCCAAGCCTCCCCCATCCTATGGAACTCCATACCCAAATCTGTCCAACTCTCCTACTCTGTTTGCTTTTAGACATTTCCTGAAAACCCTCCTCCTCAGAGAAGCCTATTCTGCCTCTACCTAAAAACTGTGATATTATCCCCCCCCCCCCCACAGCCATTACCTTTTATTTCACTTGACTCTCTCTCTTAGCTAGTAAGCTCTAATGAGCAGGGCCCCCTGATTCCTCCTGTATTTAATTGTCTGCCCTGGTGTAGTAAAGTGCTGTGCAAACTGTTAGTGCTATAAAAATCCTGTATAATAATAAAAATAAGAGGTACCTGTATGTGTGGAGCCCCCGGAGTACAGAGGACGGGGACATCTCTCTGGGGGATTTCTGTTTCTGGATCCATCTGTAGGAAACACACACACACTGACTGAATACATTGTTTCTTTAGATCAGAGGATGTGTATCTAGGTGGATCCTCGATACTCTTCTCTCCTTTACAAGAAATGAATGTCTCCTCTTACCCATGACATCCTTCTACAGATCCTTGTGTCTTTTTATATATCCCCTATTCATCCATGGAGATAGACAGTGACATCCTGACACCTTATAGCAGTGATGGCAAACCTTGGCACCCCAGATGTTTTGGAACAACATTTCCCATGATGCTCATACACTCTGCAGTGTAGGGGAGCTTAATGGAAAATGTAGTTCCAAAACATCTGGGGTGCCAAGGTTCGCCATCTTATAGGAACCCGACATACTATGTCCTTATATTGGAAGATGTGTGTATCTAGGTAGATCCTCAACACAAGAAATTAAAGTCTCCTCTTACCCGGTGATGTGAGGGATGGCCGCTTCTCCATCATGACGTCCTTGTGGAGATCCTCACGTCCTTCTAAACATTCCTCCATGGAGGCACAGACAGTGACATCCTGACACCTTGAAGGAACCTGACACACACAATGATACAGTCACCATCCAAATATATTACTTCTATTTTTCTGTATAATGTCCCAGAATTCTTGGCACCACTCACCTCTCCCGTCAGCAGCTCAATGATCTTGTTAATGATCCCCAGAATCTTCTTTTCTTGGTTTTTCTCAGTTATCATGGAGTCAGGTGAGGATTCCATGACAGCACTTTGCCTCTTGACCCATTCTCTTGAAGAACAGGAAAGGTTGCTATTCGTCACATACTCCCAAGATGTCTTCTTCACTACTTTGTAATCCTATGTAATAAGTGATATATATGTGTAAATCACAGAGGAGAAAGAAAGTGTCAACTCACTGTGACTTTCTCCAGTCAGGTCAATGTTTTATTAAAACAGATACAAGAGACATTTTGTGACACCTCCAGAACCTTCCTCACCTCACCGGTCAGGTCTGTTTTATTAATAGAGATCAGAGTGATGTCATGTGACCTCCCAGAATCCTCCGCACCTCTCCGGTCAGGTCTGTGTTTTATAATAGAGATAATAGTGATGTCATGTGACCTCCCAGAATCCTCCTCACCTCCCCGGTCAGGTCTGTGTTTTATTAATAGAGATAAGAGTGATGTCATGTGACCTCCCAGAATCCTCCTCACCTCTCCGGTCAGCAGGTAGATGATCTCCAGGGTGAAGTTTAATATACTCTCAGTCCTCTTCTTTCTTTCCTTGTCCATTCTTTGTAGATCAGTCATGATTGTAGATATTATCTGTAGGTCTCCTAAAAGTGGCTTCTATTGATAAAATTTCACTTGAAGTAATCACCTGTTGTACAACAAGAGATTGAAATAATTATGTTCTGCTAAAAAAAACAAAAAAGAAGTACAGAAAGGCAATGACATCCTAAATAACACTCTACAAACATAGAAAAGAAGTGTGACACTAAGATGCAGTTTTGAGGCAAATCTTAGGCCCAAGGTCTCAAAGTGCTCCTTCAACCTCTGTCATAAGAAGCTCTTAATTTAATGCTTGTTTTTCTATCATTCTAAAAAGCTTGTTCACACTATTGTGTTACATTACCACACACACAAGTTAACTGTCCTCTTTGTTATCATAGACATCAAATTACCACTTCTGGACTGCCTACTGTACCTTTACTGCTACAGTGCATCCCCGCTGTGCTGGATCACATATACACTATATTGTCAAAAGTTTTGGGATGCCACAGCTGTATGTTAGTATAAGCCTCCATTCACACCTGGGCGTATCAATGTGTTTTGGTCATTTTTCTTACGTTTTTTTTTGCAGCTTTTTACAATATTTGTAAAAGCTTTTTAGAAGTGTACTACAAGCGTTTTACAGCGTCAGACGTTTTTTGTTTAGCCAATAGAAAGCACTATAAGGAGAGGAAATTAGGGGTAGAGAGCTGCTATATGAGCATTTTACGAGCGTTTCTTCTGCTCAAGTCAGGCGTTTATATTGAAGTCTATGGTGCCAAAAACACATTAATCTGCCAAAAAGAAGCTCACATACTTTTTTGAGCTTCAGGCGACAGAACACTCGGATGTGAACAGAGGCCATTGAAATGAATGGAATTTTGCTTTTTGGGCATTTGAGATTCAGAGTGTAGTACCCTGGTGTTTAGGCAGGGTTGCTCCTAAATTTACCAGCCAGGTATAGCTACCTTGGCCTATTGTTAGGAATCAATTGATTTCATTTTAAGTCTGTAATTACTGCACTTCTCTCTTTTGCCGCTAGGTGGCTGGGTAACTGGTGGCATTAGATACGAGAAGGGCAATGCAAGGTCAGATTATGGGTATATGGGGGTATCCCAGCCAACGGGCAGGGGGTTTCCTTGAATTCCTTGGCCTGCTGGGAGAACCTATATATTTGAGTAGAGCCAAGTGATCTGTGTTCTGTGCCACCTGGATGGAGGGGTATCATATTGCCTGGGCTGCTAGGCCGGAGTCTGGGCCTATCCCATGCACATCCGGCTTCTAGGCTGTGTGATGGCCTATCCAGAATCAAGAGAGCAGCGCAGGGTTGGGATTGCCGCTTGAAGTCCAACCAGAAGCGACGGTTCTGCTGGCTGGAGAACCTGTTGTAGTTGGCAGTAGAGGGGAAGCGGTAGCCAATAAAGGGACCATCCACCTTATTACCAGAGACCACAGTGGGTAGCTGAAATCCCAGAGCAGAATTCTCACCAACCAGTGAAGAAGTGGGAAACTTCAGTGGGTATCAAGCTAATGACCCAGCCAGTGGAAGTGACGCTTGCAGAGCAGCCTTGTGTGTCAAGCCAGGGAATGAGAAGGCAGTTGTGTGAAGCTTGAGAAGTATCTTGAGTGGCAAGCTAGGGACTCAGCAGAGAAAAGGGGGTGACGCTTAAGGGAGATACCACCGTGAAGATTAAAAGGAGCTCAAGGGATTCCATGACAGTGAATCATCTAGTCTAGAGAGTGAGAGACTGGCAGCTCAGTGGGTTGAAGAACTACAAGAAGTAATTATAGTGGAAGTGAAGGAACTGTTACACTTTGTGTTAGAAACTGTTAAAGACTGTTGCCATAGGAGAAAACATTTCTAAACATGCAGATGTGGCAACTTGATGGATGCCTTTCCCTGCATGGCTGTTCTCCTGTTGAAGTCTCGGAGTCTGCCAATTAACCTAGCAACTATCTAAGGGTGTCCTGGCCCAACCCCCTCTCCCAAAGTTCAGTTAAGTTAAGTTGCATTCAAAACGTGTCTGACGCCCAATGAATCTACCTTGCATTACACCCACTATGCCTTACAACCCACCGCATACAGAAGCATGTCAGCTATCTTTGGTGCTGGAGGTTCTCATTAGACTTATGGAGGCCTGGGACTTTGCTACAAGAGCTAAGCATTTTACATGCTAAAAATCGCTCAGGTGTAAACATCCCGGGGTTGTGGTAAAATTGCAGGTCAACTGCCCGGTCTTACTGCCCCCTGGCTGCTCCCCAGTGGCACGCCATCACTGCTGCTGGGGCTCCCACCTTCTCCCGGTCTTCCTTTTGGGTTGGCATGGCTGGGCCGCAATGGCGTGACTCCCGCGCACGTGATGAGTCATCGTATCGGCACAGCGCTCTACATTTACAGCGTACTGAGCGTGCTCTGGATGCAGAGCGTCACTGCCCATGTGCCTATAGCCGATGATGTTCTCCGCACCTACCGGTGAGACTTCATTTAAAGCTTACCTGTAGCTACAAGTTTAAAGTGGTTGTTTAGCACTGCTTTACTTGCACGCTGGATGAGTGGCGTACCACCGCACATCCGCAAGCGACAGGTGATGTCACTGCACCAATGCAGGAGTTATTCCATCAATGTGACCAATCCGTGGCTGCGGAAAGAAGTAGCTCTACCTGTGGGAAGACCAGAAGAAGACGGCGGTGGAGCGTGGACCTCCGGGGGTCACCACCACATGCGCTCGGATGCGCCGGAAATGTGAACGTTCAGACAAGCCGAGCGGTCCTGTGGATAAAACACCATGGTATGAGCCATTGCTGAGGGTAGGAGGATGACACCCCTGTGACCCATTGCCCTTTAAAGTCTATAGAAGCCCTTAATAAAGCAGATATTACCTCCTCCCTGTGCTGACACACTCCACCGACAAGGAAGCTGCTGCAAACACAGGTAACTTCTGACAACTAGCCCGCTTTCCTCTGCCCACCCCCAACCCTGCCTGGCGCTCTGCGCATGCGCCTCACTACAGCCATCAGGTAGCTGATAACCAGCTTGAAACGCACACCGCCGCTGGAGGGTCGTTCTGCTGTCGCCTAGCAACAATCCTGTGTTCCTCATTGGGACGTTCTATGCGGAACTAACGCTAGAGGGCGAGCAGAAGCGTAAACTGTCTTCAACGTAGAAGAGCGGCGGCCATCTTCTTGAAGTCTAAAATGCGGCTACCGCAAATATTACAGATATTTGTATTACAGTGTTCTTGTACAGCGCTCCTTATTGGATTTCACTGGTTCCCCTTTTGCCCTTGGGTTATGAAGTAGCAATGTTCTTGGTAAAGGAATTCCGGTGTTTCATCAGATTAGGAGACCCACAGAATATGTAACGGAAGTGACGTTACGTCGCAGCCATCTTGCTACACCCCACACTCCTCCACAATAAGGATACACCGAGAAGGGGCAAGGCGGACATCTTGTTACACCCACTGGAGTTTTGCATTTTACACTTATTTTTAACAGTAAAGCGACTTTATATAGTGAAATACACTAGTTAGAACTCCGTCTGACTGATTAGATGTTGAGTTTATCTGGTCACCAGATAAAAACCCTATTTATGAGGATTATAACCATCTCATTTATGAAAACATTGTAATTTTTAATTTAACATGCAGAAGTGTATATAAACGCATGTACAATACACTCATATACTGAAGTTCTATAGGATTGGATCAAAGTCATATTACACATGCATGAGCTAATATACACATGTTTGAATTGTGAGGAATTCCTCAAATCCTGCATGAAGTCAGCAATATCCAATCTTATGCTGCGTACACTCGATCGGAAATTCAGCCAGCAAAAAAACGATGAGAGCTTTTGGTTGGAAAATGCGGACTTTTGCTGTTCGAATTCCCACCAGCAAAAGATTGAGAGCATGTTCTCAATTTTTTTGGTCGGAAAAAGTCCTGATCGGAAATTCCGATCGTCTGTAGCAATTCCGACGTGCAAAATTCCTACGCATGCTCGGAAAGAATTTGACGCCTGCTCGGAAGCATTGAACTTCGTTTTCTTGGCTCGTCGTAGTATTGTACATCACCGCGTTCTTGGCGGTCGAAAGTTCAGCAAACTTTTGTGTGACCGTGTGTATGCAAGCCAAGCTTGAGCGGAATTCTGTCGGAAAAACCAACCAAGATTTTTCTGACACGAAATCTGCTTGTGTGTACGCAGCATTACAGTCAGACCCTAGCATCTTCTCTCCCAACTCCAAGAACCTTTTCACGTCCATTATCTTCTTTTTGGAAACTACAGAATGTTCTGTCCCTGGCCCTCTTCTCCAGTCCTTATATCTCCTATATGATTTCTTCCTCCCCACAACAAGAATACAGAATTCCTTTACTGCTAGGAAGAGGATCTCCAACAATCCTTCTCTAATGATCAATGCAAGAAAGTCTCACATCTTTCTCCCAAATCCTTGCTTTACTCCAAATACCAGGAGAACAATTGCAAAATATTTACAGGATGGTATAGGGTCCCCCTATCACCCTTCACAAATATCACCCCAATTTCCCTGATCAATTTCTGGAGATGTCATTCACAAAAGGGAACCATGTTCCTTGTATTATGAATCTAAAAATGCTTTCCTTCTTTTGAAAATCCAGGACCATTTCTCAAAAATTCCCAGATTATGTACCACAGGAAGATCCGTCCCTTTTCCTTTTATATATTCCTATGAGGAGATATAAGAGATCAGTCATGTGTCACATCTTTAATGCAGCAAAAGCCTGCATGCCCCTGAAGTAGAAGAACCCTTCACCAGTGGTGGCTGCTCATGCAGGGTTAGGGTGACCACATTTCCAAACTGCCATTCAGGGACAACCCCCCCCCCCCCCCGCACCCGCCCAAAAAAGATGGTTTTTGATACCTTTTTTGCCAATTTTTTGGGGAAAAAAAAGCAAACAGTGGTAACCAGTTTAGACAGGTATGCAATGTACACCTGCTTTAACTAAGTCACTTAGTGACAACGGTGTACTTTGTAAATCACTTACTCTGGCAAGTTCACTGCATCAAAGTTATGTTTAAGATTGCTATAAACATATCTGCCTGTGCATTGTTCAGTATTTGCCCTGCACACTATCACAGGTCATACTTTTAAATATGTTAGACATATCTTAAGAAATAGAAAAAACTAAAAAAAACAAACAGAACAAGTTGCAATAAATTAACAGATTATTTTTATTGTTTTCTCAACCAGCAAGAACTTTTAGAAATTAGGTATAAACTAGTAACCAACCATATATAATAAACCACCAAAAATCCACTTTTTTCTTAAATAACAGAGATATATTACTATAAATATATTTTTGAAAATATAAAACTTACAAAACAGTCAATTGCAAATATAATGTTGCTGAAATATTATTGCTGTGTCTAATTCAGCTCACATGGTAATATGACCATAATCAAATCCTTCAGACCACACGACACCACCTGAGTATCTTTTGTTTTCAACACTGATGTCTAAAAGTGTATTTCTTGTCACTTCTTGCACATTGCAAGAGTTTTTTATTTTGTTTCACAAAACTATAAAAAGATTGACAGCCCATGTCAAAATTGATTTTCACCTGAAGTTCAGATTTTATTAGATCAATGCTGCATCTATTTCTTGTGTCAGACCAGCACATTCCCATCATGCTGAAGACCCTTTCAACTGCTGCATTTGAGCATGGGATGCTAACAACAAATGATACCACTTTCAAGAGGTTTGGCAGTTTGTCAGGTCCAGCCTTCGTGAATATTGTTGACCATTTAACATCGGTGTTGAGATCATCATCTGCTTCAGTACTGGTAGAAACCGTTTGCAAGTGTGGACAAACGCAAGCAAATTCTTCGTAAAGGTCATCTATTAAAACAGAGTCTAAATTCAGAGCTTCAACTGATGCCACCAGGTTATCAAATGTAAGCTTTTCCTTCAAATTTAGACATTGAATTTTTGACAAATAGTTTTTGTCTGAAAAATCAAACCACTGTTCTAAATACTGAACAGCTTTTTGATAAAATTTTTGGAATTCTGATACAATTTTTTTGGCTTGCAGGTGAGGTAATTTTTTCAAAGCTTTCCCAACTAGATATCCAAAAAAATGGTCTGTCTGTCTTTGTATTAGTTTGCCTTTAACTGATGTCATGATCTCATATACATCAACTGCAATTAAGTCATTTCGCTCCAGTTTTAATATGGCTGTCTGAAAAATAGGCAAGCAGTTGTGTAAAAACTGGAGATATAACTCAGGAACTGATGGCGGGTCCTGTTCTGTGGTCTCACTATCTTCATCCACAATAAATTTCCATATTACTTTAGGTGTTTCGTCCTCACCAATACTCTGGAAGTAAGCTTTTACAGCTGGCCAATTTTTTAAAACTCTCTCGATTGCTGGATAAAGAGACAGCCATCTTGTTGGTACATGGCGAAGAAGTTCTGACCACTCAAGGTCAACAAAGTCAAACATTTCTTTTAGTGTGGCAACTCTCTTGGCTGATATTGAAAAATAATTATATAATTTCAAAATTAGACTTTCCACGTCACAATTTAAGACATCTGAAGCCTTTTTAGCTGTATTGTGCAGTATGTGAGCTGGGCAGCCAGCTGGCAATATCCGATGATTTACAGCATGAAGCTTCTGGTACACACCATTATGCTTACCAAAGTTCACACTTGCATTGTCAGCAGAATAAGCAGACATCATATCCACAGATAGGCCATTTGTTGTAATCACATTTAAAATTTGCTCTGAAATTGCAGCAGCACTTTCCTCACCTTCATAAAAATCCAATAAGCTTGTTACCACTCCTTTGGAGGGCTTAAAGTAACGCAGAACTAAGGGGAAAAGTTTGGTGTGTCCATGGTTAGATGCATCCGATCCAACACTAAAATACGCATAGCTGTTTTTCAAATCTTTGACTACCATTTCCACACTGTAAGGAGCCAGCACGTTTGTTACAATGGCTTCAGCTTTGGTACGGCCACATGACATCTTAGTGGCTTTAGCAGAATCCTGAAATATAACAGGAAGTAGTTTCATGGTGCAGTCCAAAGATCTATATGAATGACTGTGGCACACGGAATGGTAAACCATTGATATTTCAGCTGCAATAATTTCATCTTGCATTGCTATATCCTTAGAGGGAATCATGAATTTGGAAAGCATCCCACTTTGTTTTGTAGCCCGATCAGCATTTTTGTGACTTTCACTAGATATGTGGATTTTGATATCACCTTCACCACCATGACCAATTCCAAACTCGCGCCTACATAGAGTACAATATGCTCTATGATAGTTACCAGTCACTGCTGTAATGCATGTATAAGTTGTTTTCCATGAGTCTCGAAAACGGCACAATCGCTTTATTTTCTTTGATTTAGAGGTAGATGGCCCCTGTTCATCCCCACTGCTATCCATCTTAGTACCAGTTGCACGATGTGTAAATGATCCTATAGGGATGATCCAAACACATTAACTGTAGTATGAAATGGGAAAGCCAACTTGTAATACAAAGTATTTACCAACACGCCACAGAACTCCACAGCAATAAAATGCAGAGAGTCTACAAGCTAGTGTTTCATTGAAAAATTATCACACCTGATGTACTGATGGCCTCTCTCATTTCTTGAGACACTAATGGCCCATATAGAAAATCGGGCCAACATTTTTGTCCAAGGAAAAATCATACAATTTTCTAAAAGTGTGTACACAACGTTTGACAGCCAATTCCGAACACAAATTTCCAAAGGGAAAAACGCCGACATTTTTCTTGTATGGGAACAGAATGGACAATTCCGTATGATTTTCGTACGAGAAATAGCAGATACCAAAGACTGCGCATGCTCAGAAACAAATACCAAAAAAGCCTTTGTCGCACGTGAATTTTTGTGCATTATTTCTATCCTCGGTTCCAACTTGATGTGAAACATTGAGGAAAACCGGCCGATTGTTTGTCCTATTTCCTCATAGTGTATACAGGGCTTAACAAACCAGGACTGTACAAATACCCCCCAAATTACCACTTTTTGCAAAGTAGACATTCCAAGGTATTTAGTAAGAGGCATGGTGAGTTTTCTCAAGTTGTCATATTTTACCACAATTCTTTGCAAAATCAAGATTTTTAGTTTTCACTAAATTGTCATATTCACAGGTTATTTCTCTAACACAGCATATGCATACTTGCAACTACACCCCAAAATACATTTTGCTTGTAATAAGTGAGTTTTCAGGGATCTCCTAAAGGTGGACAGCGTAGGGGCCGATCGGATATACCGGGGCAGGGCATTCCAGAGGATGGGAGAGGCTCTGGAAAAGTCCTGAAGGCGAGCATGAGAGGAGGTAACAAGGGAGCTAGAGAGCAGGAGGTCCTGGGAGGAGCGGAGGGGATGATTTTTGCGATATCTGCAGATGAAGTTGGTGATGCAGATGGGGGCAATGTTGTGGATGGCCTTGTATGCTGCGGTTAGCATTTAGAATTTTATACGGTGGGGCAGGGGAAGCCAGTGAAAAAACTGGCAGAGAGAGGCCGCAGTCACGGATCAGTTAGTGAGTGTATTAGTCTAGCAGCAGCATTCATAATAGACGGAAGGAGGGATAGCCTGCGTAAGGGTCGGCCATTAAGGAGAGAGCTACAGTAGTCAAGGTGGGAAATAATCAAGGACTGAAGAAGTTGCTTTGTGGTGTCATTAGTCAGGAAGGTCAAATTCTGGAGATGTTGCGGAGGTGAAGGCGGCAGGATTTAGCCAGTGATTGGATGTGGGGCAGTGTTGCCAACCTACCAGGTTGAAATTTACTGACACAACACCCAAAATTTACTGGCACAGCCAAGTTTTACTGGCATTTCCGAAAGTTGCAAAATTACATTTTTAAGTGCAAATTAGAGTATTTAGGCTACAAATATATAAAATATGCAATTAGCAATATGATTTAAGGTAGATAATAAGGCAAACAACATATTTCTTATTTTATTTTTGATATAGTAAGTAAATAGCTCAAGGGCAGGAAATTAGAATGGGCAGCACACATAAAATGGGCTCTCATAGTGACACTGACAGCAGTGTGCAGCAACACAGATGAGGATGTGACCTCGCTGACACAATACGTCCCCTCCTGAGTCACAGTGACAGTCTCTCACCAAGCCAAGTGGTCCCTTCAGTCCACTCCAGTCAAAACAGCACCGACGGTCCCAGCCTATCTGGCTTCCATACCGCAGACCCACACACAAGGCTTTGGCTGCTCTGCTTGGCTCCATTGCACCGCCTGAGCTGCCCGATCACACTGTAGAAGGCACTCAGATGGTCTCAACCGGCTCTGGACCAAGCCGAGCGCCACAGCCATATTTTTTACTGGCAACCTTTTACTTTTACTGGCATTTTTTTTACATTTACTTGCAGGAGAAAATTGTCTGTTTTTTATTGGCTGCCACTAAATACTGATGGTTGGCAACACTGATGTGGGGGCTGAAGGAGAGGATGACACCCAGCACCCTGGCGTGTGTGGAGGGACTAATGGTTGTGCTGTTGATAAAATCATGGGGGGGGGGGGGGACCGGGAAAGAGGAAATGTAACAAGCTCCGTTTTAATAAGACTGAGTTTGAGGAAGTGGTGTGACTGTAACATCCATACCAATATGTCATTCAGTAAGTTTAAGATCCATGAGGAGATCGAGGAGGTTAGTTGAAGAGGGGAGAGAGATCTGTGTGTCATCGGCATATAGGTGGTATTGGAAGCCATATGAGGTTATCAACTGACACAGGGAAGAGGTATAAAGAGAGAATAGGAGAGGCCCAAGGACGGAGCCTTGGGGTACCCCAACAGAAAGAGGAACAGAGGAGGAGTTGTAAGTGACACTGAAAGTTGAGGAAGAATGGAGGGGGCAGCCAAACGGAGGGGGACAGCAGCAGAACGGAGGGGGACATGGAGGAACACTGGAGGGGAGGCAGTAGCAGAACAGAGGGGGACAGGGAGGAAAACTGGAGGGAGACAGCAGCAGAACGGAGGGGGCCACGGAGGAAAACTGGAGGGGGACAGCAGAAGAATGGAGGGGGACACAGAGGAAAACTGGAGGGGGACAGCAGCAGAACGGAGAGATAGTGGGGGACAGCAGCATAATGGAGGGGGAGTATGCTCACTGTAACAAAGTGTATCACTAACCTGGAAGTTTGTCAATGTCTGGCGGGAGGCAAACTCATGGACCTCGGCACTGCTGGCAATGCACTGCAACGGCTGCGGGAGTAGTCGGCGGCGGCCCCAGGACTGGCACTGACTGGGCACAGGCTGGATCTTTACCAGCAGTAAGTCTGGCTCTGTCTGGTGGGGATTAAAAATACATTTTATTTATGTTACAAAGATGTTTTCTGTAAGAGTTTTTAAATAAGGAAAAAATAAAGTATGGGGGCACAGAAGAACAGAGGGGGACAAGGAAGAACGGAGGGGGACACCAGCAGAACATAGGGGGACACGGAGGAAGAACAGAGGGGGACATGGAGGAAGAACAGAGGGGGACACGGAGAAAGAATGGAGGGGGGCAGCAGCAGAACAGAGGGGAACAGCAGCAGAACAGAGGGGGACATGGAGGAAGTACAGAGGGGGACACGGAGGAAGAATGGAGGGGGACACGGAGGGGGACAGCAGCAGAACAGAGGGGAACAGCAGCAGAACAGAGGGGGACACGGAGGAAGAATAGAGGGGGACACGGAGGAAGAATAGAGGGGGACACAGAGGAAGAATAGAGGGGGACACAGAGGAAGAATAGAGGGGGACACAGAGGAAGAACAGAGGGGGACACGGAGGAAGAACAGAGGGGGACATGGAGAAAGAACAGAGGGGGACATGGAGAAAGAAAAGAGGGGGGTCAGCAGCAGAACAGAGGGGGACACGGAGGAAAAACAGAGGGGGACATGGAGGAAGATCGGAGGGGGACACGGAGGAAGAACGGAGGGGGACAGCAGCAGAACAGAGGGGAACAGCAGCAGAACATAGGGGGACACGTAGGCAGAATGGAGGGGGACACAGAGGAAGAACGGAGGGGGGCAGGAAGGAAGAATGGAGGGGAACAGCAGCAGAACAGAGGGGGATACGGAGGAAGAACAGAGGGGGACACGGAGGAAGAACGGAGGGGGACACGGAGGAAGAACGGAGGGGGACACGGAGGAAGAATGGAGGGGAACAGCAGCAGAACAGAGGGGGACACAGAGGAAGAACGGAGGGGGACACAGAGGAAGAACAGAGGGGGACACAGAGGAAGAACAGAGGGGGACACAGAAGATGAATGGAGGGGAACAGCAGCAGAACAGAGGGGGACACGGAGGAAAAACAGAGGGGGACATGGAGGAAGATCGGGGGGGAGACGGAGGAAGAACGGTGGGGGACAGCAGCAGAACGGAGGGGGACACTAAGAAAGAATGGTGGGGGACATGGAGGAAGAACGGAGGGGGACACTGAGAAACAACGGAGGGGGACACTGAGAAACAACAGAGGGGGACACTGAGAAACAACGGAGGGGGACACTGAGAAAAAACGGAGGGGGACACGGAGGAAGAACGGAGGGGGACACGGAGGGGGACACGGAGGAAGAACAGAGGGGGACACGGAGGAAAAATGGAGGAAGAACAGAGGGGGACACGGAGGAAAAACGGAGGGGGACACAGAGGAAGAACGGAGGGGGACACAGAGGAAGAACCGAGGGGGACACAGAGGAAGAATGGAGGGGGACACAGAGGAAGAACGGAGGGGGACACAGAGGAAGAACGGAGGGGGACACAGAGGAAGAACGGAGGGGGACACAGAGGAAGAACGGAGGGGGTCACAGAGGAAGAACGGAGGGGCGCACGGAGGAAGAAGGGAGGGGGACAGCAACAGAAAAGAGGGGGACACAGAGGAAGACTGGAGGGGGACAGCAGCAGAAAGAATGGAGGGGGACAGTCAGCAGCAGAATGGAGGGGGAGGGGGACAGCAGCAGAATTGTACACTAACCTGGACTCCTGGAAGTTTGTCAGTGTCTGTATTTTAACTGCAGGTCCTCGTGGGCGGGAGGAGCCTGGGCTCTGGAGGAGGAATCTGAGGAGGAATCTCAGTGAGAGCACAGGCAGTGAGAGGACACGAGACTGAAGCTACTGACTGGCCTGGAATCTGGAGACCAATTTAAATGAGGCGCCCTGTGTCGTCAGTGGCGTCACTCTGGCTGGGGTACGTTACTGTGCGGGGCCTGCGGGGGGGGTGCATTGCCCACACTCACTGCCAGTGCCACCAGCTCCTTCTCAGCCCGCCCCTCAGGCTGACGTCACTGGTTGCTAGACGCGGGGCGGCCCCTAGCCTAGCAACCAGACTGCCAGCATATGAGTCATCCTCCTGTGCTCTGTGTAGTGTGACACTGACACTAGTCTGTGACTGTGTGTGGCGGCGCCGCGGCGGCAGACAGGGAGAGGGAGACTCGCGGAGCAGACTGTGTTTTGTTTCATTCCGGGACACTGTATTGTCCCGGAATGAAGGTGCCCGGGACACGGGACAAAAATGTGAAATCAGGGACAATCCCGGGCAATCCGGGACACGTGGGCACCCTATGCAGGGTGCAGGGCCCTGCCCCCCCAATCCTTGCATCTGGCCCCTATTCTACATACAGGATGCCGGTCGCATGTTTTTTTTATTTATTTTTTTACGAGCATGATAAAGCCTGAGGTTCTAATTGCCAGCTCAGATAGTTTTAGTGTAGTTTAGTGAGACCGTGTTAGTAATCTTCACATTAGTGTATAGCTAGAGTAGGGACAGTTCAGATAGCGTCCTTACTCTAGCGACCAATTTTTCAGCACCTGTTTGACAGGTACATATCATTGCAATTTTTTTTTTGCCTTTATCAAGATGACCTCTATAGGGTTACAGTGGAAAGGCGCCCCCGACACCTAAAGAGTAATTTTTCTGCACCCGTTTGACAAGTGCATGTCATTGCAATTTTTTACAGCAATGCCAATTCTTGCTTTCATCAAGAGTACCTCTAGGTGGGAAGGCGCCACCGACACTGTAAGCCCTTGTACACACGGTCGGACATCCCGACAACCAAATCCATTGGATTTGGTCCGACGGATTTTGTCTGAAACTGGTGTTGCATACACACGGTCAGACAAAGTTGTCGGGAAAATCCAATCGTTCAGAACGCGTTGACTTTATTTTGTTATGACGGGACTACGTTCAGGCTAGTAGCCAATAGCTTTGGTTTAGGAATTTGATCTGAGCATGCGTGTCACTTTGTCCGATCAGAATTCTCTACAAACGATCGGACAAAGTCCGATCAGATCATGTTGTCGGAAAATTTTACAGCCCAGCTCTAAAACGTTGTCAGTCGGATATTCCGACGGAAACAGTCCGATGGAGCTCACACACGGTCGGATTATCCGACAACGCGGTCCGATCGGACATTTTCCATCGGAATGTCCGACCGTGTGTACAAGGGCTAAGACCAATTTTTCTGTAACTGTTTGACAGGTGCATATCATTGCAACTTTTTACAGCAAAGTCAGTTATTGCTTTCATCAAGAATACCTCTATAGGGTTACAGTGTCGGTGGGAAGGCACCACCGACACCCAAAGACCAATTTTTATGCACCCCTTACTTCTATCCAAAGTCAAAGTGACACCAGAATGTATCAGACAAATCTCTAATCTTGTTCCCAGTGCACTACATTGTGGTCTCATCATACACACTGGCTCCTCAGCTGTTGCTCAGCAAAATAAAGGCAGCTTGCAGGGAAAATGGCATTTTTTTGGGGGCTTTATAAATGCAATTATTGCTGCAGCAGATTTTAGACATGGTACAGATCTGCCACTTTACAGGTAAACTAAGGGGACCCCCCAGGCACTACATTGGAACAAATTTTTCATTTTTATGCTTCCACTTTAAAAATAAAAAAAATCGCTGCTCATTTAAAAATGAAAATTTTCCTAAACTTTGTTTTAATTAATAAATGTTCCCCAGGGCATGACCCAGACCCCTATAACCATTGTATGCCAGATTATTTGCATATAAGCCATCAAAATGGGCAATTTGACCTGAAGGAAGACCTGAAGGGCCTGGTAATTGAAATTGGGGGAATCCCACGCTTTTTTTTTCTCAATGACTTTCAATGAGTGTTCTCTGTATTACAGGAGCCAACAATTCATTATAGCCGCGAGTCATTTTAAATGACTTTTTTTTCCTGCAGAAATGACACTTTGCGCAGGGACAGTTCTAAGCACGGGAAACATGCGCCCATTTACAGGCATACTATAGACACCTCTCAGATACAAAATTTAAAGGAATATTACACTTTTATTGTTTCACTTTAAGCATTATTAAAATCACTGCTCCCAAAAAAACGTCAGTTTTTAAAACTTTTTTTGCATTGATACATGTCCCCTGGGGCAGGATCCAGGTCCCCAAACACTTTTTAGGACAGGAACTTGCATATTAGCCTTTAAAATTAGCACTTCAGATTTCTCCCATAGACTTGTGCAGGGTGTTCCGCAGATTCTCAAATTTGCCGTGAACACCCCAAATTGTTCACTGTTCGCCAAACAGGTAATGTTTGAGTTGAACATGAGTTCGACTCGAACTCGAAGCTCAACACTAGTGCTGGACAAATGTTGCTGAGGCTTCGTTCAATCACAGAAAGAGCGGTGGAGAAGGTGGCTGACCGATGCCTTCAGACAATTCTTTAGTCCTCAGCGTCAAGGTCTGATCGGTTCCAGCAACCATCGCCAGCATCTGAATTACATGGTGCAGGAATATCTAGGGGCAAGATCAGACTTGGAGACCTTTCCAACTAAAAATCCACTGGGTTACTGGGTGTTGAGGATGGATCACTGGCCAGAGCTTGCACAATATGCAATTGAGCTACTGGCCTGTCCTGCATCCAGCCTTCTTTCTGAATGCACATTTAGTGCTGCTGGAGGCTTTGTAACCAATCACAGAGTGTGCATGTCCACAGACTCAGTTGATCGTCTCGCCTTCATAAAAATGAATCCGTCTTGGATCACCAGCTACCAAGCACCTGATGCTGATGTAACCGATTATTTTTTCTATGAATGTGAGATCCCTTGAAGACTGCCTATGCTGAGTGACTATCCTGTTATGATGAGTGACTATCATATTCCTCCTCAATGTTTATGTTGATAGCTTCTAAGAACATTTTTGTTTCAGGGCACCACCACCAGTGCCTAAGGCCCAATTTTTCTGCCCTGGTTTAACAGGGGCATATAATTATAGTTGGATGCAGGGGAAGGATGCAGGACAGGGTGCAGTATTATTGGAGCTTGTTCCGCCATCACGCCCCCAAAATGCAAGTGGCGATTCTGCCACAGGCAGGCCAGGAAAGGCTGTGGTAATTTCCACTGGTCATATAATGCCAGTGCTCGGCTGGATGACCTTCAAAGTGAATGCAACCTGCCCAAGAACAACCTCATTTGTGACATGCCCACCAGGTGGAACTCAACGTTGGCAATGCTACATCGGCTGCACACACAGCAGAGGGCCATCAATGAGCACCTGTGTGAGTATGGCACCAGGTCAGGGGAGCTTGGCTTTTTTTTGCACGCCGGTGGCTACTGATCAAGGATGCATGCACTGACCTGTCACCATTTGAGGAGGCCACAAGGATGGTGAGCAGTGACAGTGCATGCATCAGTGATACTGTCCCTCTTGTCTTCATGTTGGAGCAAACGCTTCATGGAATAATGGACAGGGCACTTGAGGCACAACAGCGGGAGGAAGAGGAGAACTTCCTTACCTCTCAAGGCCCCCTTTATCCAGATAGTATTCCTGCAAGCCTGCCAATTACACAGGAAGAAGAAGAGGAGGCAGAGGATTGTGTCAGCATGGAGGTGGAGGATAACACTCAGCATCAGCAGCAGTATCAAGGAGAGGGATCAGTACTGGCTAACAACCCTTCTTGATCCACGTTACAAGGGTAAGGTTGCAGAGGGATGAGCTTCGAGTTCGAGTCAAACTCATGTTCGACTCGAACATTGCCTGTTCGCCTGTTCAGCGAACAGTGAACAATTTGGGCTGTTCGCAGCAAATTCGAAAAGCCGGAACACCCTGTACAAGTCTATGGGAGAAATCTAAAGTGCTAATTTTAAAGGCTAATATGCAAGTTACTGTCCTAAAAAGTGTTTGGGGACCTGGGTCCTGCCCCAAGGGACATGGGTCAATGCAAAAAAAGTTTTAAAAACTGACATTTTCCAGGAGCAGTGATTTTAATAATGATTAAAGTGAAAAAATAAAAGCGTAATATTCCATTAAATTTGGTACCTGGGGGGTGTCTATAGTATGCCTGTGAAGGGGTGCATGTTTCCCGTGCTTAGAACTGATGTTTCTTATATTAGGAGGGCGGGGCCACCCGTCACCTGACCCCGTCCCCTCTGACGCTTGTGAGGGAAGCCAGGGGTTCCCCGTGACATATGGGTGACCTGCCCCCCTCTGATGTAATGGAAACCTGCGTTGCATCAGAGGGGGCGTGGTCACCCATACGTCATTGGGGAACCCCTGGCTTCCCTCATCAGTGTCAGAGGGGGCGGGGTCAGGTGACAGGTGGCCCTGCCCTCCTAATATAAGAAACGTCAGCGCTGGGATCCCCGCAGTGTCTCCTCAGTGGAGACAGAAGACGGATGCATGTATGGACAGCGCTGGACTGAAAATCACCCGTTGCTGGATCAGATCAGCCATTGCTGGACCCCGGAGAGATGATCATCCGTCGCTGGATAGCAAGAGTAGATTAGCACCGCTGGAATCTTTTTATTTTTTCTTTTTTTTCTTTTTTTTTTTTAATAAAGGAATTTTTCAAAAGTGTGTTTGTCTTATTTAACCATTTTTTACACTTTCTTTGTGAAATGGTAGGGGTACTTTTGTACCCCCTTACCATTTCAAACAGGGGGGGCGGGATCTGGGGGTCCCCTTGTTAAAGGGGGCTTCCAGATTCTGATAAGCCCCCCGCCCGCAGACCCCCACAACCACCGGCCAGGGTTGTGGGGATGAGGCCCTTGTTCCAATCAACATGGGGACATGGTGCTTTGAGGAGTCACAGACCCCCAAAGCATCCTCCCAATGTTGAGGGCATGTGGCCTGGTACAGTTCTGGAGGGGGGAGGACCGCTCTCTCGTCCCCCCCTCTTTTCGTGCGGCCTGCCAGGTTGCGTGCTCGGATAAAGGGTCTGGTATGGATTTTTAGGGGGATCCCCACGTCAATTTTTTTAAAATTTGAAGTGGGGTTCCCCTTAATATCCATACCAGACCTGAAGGGCCTGGTAATTGAATTTAGGGGAACCCCACGCTTTTTTTTTTTAATCAATGAATGAATTGTCGGCTCCGTAATACAGAGAACACTCATTGAGTGTTCTCTGTATTACGGGAGCCGACAATTCAAAGTGATTTTAAAAGACTTTTCATTCCTTGCAAACTGACACTTTGTGCAGGGACAGTTCTAAGCACGGGAAACATGCGCCCCTTCACAGGCATACTATAGACACTCCCCCAGGTACGAAATTTAAAGGAATATTACACTTTTATTGTTTCACTTTAATCATTATTAAAATCACTGCTCCTAAAAAAAAGGCAGTTTTTAAAACTTTTTTTTGCATTGATCCATGTCCCCTGGGGCAGGACCCGGGTCCCCAAACACTTTTTAGGACAGTAACTTGCATATTAGCCTTTAAAATTAGCACTTTAGATTTTGAACGTCCGAGTCCCATAGACTTTAATAGGGTTCTAAAGTTCACACAAAGTTTAGGTCTGTTTGCAGGTTCTGGTGCAAACCGAACAGGGGGGTGTTCGGCTCATCCTTATTGCAGAGCTTATTCAGCCTTCGCAGAGAGAACAGAGGATGAAACATCTCCGGAAGGCCTTGCAGAAAGGTTTGTGCAATGCGTTTCCAAAGCCTGGCAGGTAACAATTTCCTGGTGCTGGACAACATGTTGCTGAGGCTTCGTTCAGTCACAGAAAGAGCGTTGGAGAAGGTGGCTGGCTGACCAAGGCCTTCAGACAATTCTTCAGTCCTCAGCGCCAAGGTCTGATCAGTTCCAACAACCATCGCCAGTGTCTGAATTACATGGTGCAGGAATATCTAGGGGCAAGATCAGACTTGGAGACCTTTCCAACAGAATATCTACTGGGTTACTGGGTCTTGAGGATGGACCACTGGCCAGAGCTTGCTCAATATTCAATTGAGCTACTGGCCTGTCCTGCATCCAGCCTTCTTTCTGAACGCACATTCAGTGCTGCTGGAGGCTTTGTAACCGATTCACGGAGTGTGCCTGTCCACAGACTCTGTTGATTGGCTCACATTCATAAAAATGAATCAGTCTTAGATCACCAGCTACCAAGCACCTGATGCTGCTTTAATGATTGATTTTGGCGTGTAATCACAATTTTTGATCAAATATTTCACAGCAGGGCTTGTTCCTGCGCTCAACAAGAGTATCTGTGGGGGGTTGCAGTGTAATGGCACTACGACCACTGCCCAAGGTCCAGTTTTTCTGCCCCTGTTAAACAGGGACATGTAATTACAATTCTTGATATAATATTTCACAGCGCCCACCGTATGTAACTGTGAGGGCTTACAGTGTTCTGGTACCACCAACACCTAAGGCCCAATTTTCCACAGAGTATATAGGGCAGGCTATATAGTATATACAGGCGGTCCTCTATTTTCAAACATCCAACTTACAAATAGTGATGGCCGAACGGTTCGCCCGGCGGGCATTTCGCGGCGAATTTCGGCTGTTCGCGATTCGCCCGATCGGCGGACTATTGCCACCGTTCGCCCGGTGGACTTCCGTGTTTTCTGTGTAAAAGAACTTTGACCTATGATGACACATCCATTATGGGGTACAGGACAGCCAATTGAGACATTACAACACATGGACACTTGGACATTCCCCCTAACTTTTAAATACACCCGATCCGGCGGCCATTTTACATTCTTTCTTCTGTCACTATAGGGAGAGGTTGCTGTGTGGAGCAGGGAGAGATTGCAGTGACCCAAATCGCTAGCTATCTGGTACACAAAAGTTCTTTTCAGGACTGGTATAGGTGTTAGGTGTATATAGGTTTGCTGTGCTACTGATTGTTGCAGCAGCCTGAGTGTCTTTTGTCAGTTTAGAGAAAGGGACAGGACGGTGTGTCTGCTGTAGGGCCAGTCAGTTTAGTCATCATTAGCTGTTACTATCAGGTCCACAAAAGTGCTATTCCAGTTATTGTTCCAGTAGCCTCTGTTTTGTCAGTTTATATAGGGACAGGCAGGAAGCAGTGTGTGAGGCAGTGAGGGTCAGTTTAATCAGTAGCTGTTACTATATTAGGTCCACAAAGGTTCTTTTCAGGACTGGTATCAGTGGTATGGTAATAGGCTTGTACACGTATAATATTCTTTCTTCCAAATATAGAAAGAATATTATACTTGACTGCTGCCCTTCTGCTGCAGTCTGCTAATCATTCACAACCTACTTGTTCCACAAAGGTCCTTATAAGGACTGGTAAGGTAATAACTTGGTGTAGGGTGCTATAGTACATAGGGTTGAGTGAGGTACAGTCTGCTATTCTATAAGGACTGGTATAGGTCCACAATACATAGGGTTGAGGTGCACTACTGCTGACCGCTGCCCTATACTGCAGCAGTCCTTCATCGGTATAGGGACTGACGTACAGTCTGCTAATCAGTCACACACAACCTACTTGTTCCACAAAGGTCCTTATAAGGACTGGTAAGGTATAAGGTACTACAGTACATAGGGTTGAGTGAGGTACAGTCTGCCATTCTATAAGGACTGGTATAGGTCCACAATACATAGGGTTGAGGTGCACTACTGCTGACCGCTGCCCTATACTGCAGCAGTCCTTCATCGGTATAGGGACTGACGTACAGTCTGCTAATCAGTCACAACCTACTTGTTCCACAAAGGTCCTTATAAGGACTGGTAATAACCTGGTGTAGGGTGCTATAGTACATAGGGTTGAGTGAGGTACAGTCTGCTATTCTATAAGGACTGATATAGGTCCACAATACATAGGGTTGAGGTGCACTACTGCTGACCGCTGCCCTATACTGCAGCAGTCCTTCATCGGTATAGGGACTGACGTACAGTCTGCTAATCAGTCACACACAACCTACTTGTTCCACAAAGGTCCTTATAAGGACTGGTAACTTGGTCTAGGGTGCTACAGTACATAGGGTTGAGTGAGGTACAGTCTGCTATTCTATAAGGACTGGTATAGGTCCACAATACATAGGGTTGAGGTCCACTACTGCTGACCGCTGCCCTATACTGCAGCAGTCCTTCATCGGTATAGGGACTGACGTACAGTCTGCTAATCAGTCACACACAACCTACTTGTTCCACAAAGGTCCTTATAAGGACTGGTAAGTGTAGTGATATAATATATGTATAGCGTGGGTAGATGATTAATTCGTTATTATAAGTACTCTTCCGCAGCAACCCAATTCTTTCAGAGAGATGCACTTTATTGACTTCCAATACAGAACAAAGTCTTGCAACAGATGACCCAATTCAACATAGTATATCTTACAGATCTAGAACATATTCAGAGTTCCATGTTCCTTAATCCTTGGTGCCTTGACACACACACAGACAAGACTGACTGCCATGTTATATATCCTAAGCATTGAATGGCTGAGCAATTTGATTGGCCCTTTCCATTAAATGCTTTGATCTCCTTGTGTTTTTTTCATAGTGACAAAAGATTACTCCTAGCCGTGAACAGCTGTAGTCATAAACTGCCCTAATTTGCATTCTTGCATATAAACATAAACAAGTTCCCTTCAATATGCGTAATTAGATTAACAGATCCCACCTTAACAACCTTTTGGTGTATAGAATAAGGCCTATACCCCAATCTAAATTCTTGCATATTAATACCAACAGGTTTCCTTCAATGTGTGTAATTAGATTAACAGAAACCACCTTAACAATCTTTTGGTCAACAAGTCCCCTTTGATATGTGTAATTGAGTTGGCTCAGACAAGTCATTCAACAAGTCAGTCAACTGAAATCTGGCCTGGTCAATCTTGCATGTGTCCATCTAACACCATATATATATAAAATACATGGACATACACACACACATATATGATACTTATCATATATATATATATATACATACCCATACATACACACATATACACATATATACACACATATATATATATACACATATACATATATATATACATACACATACATACACACATACACACACAAAGCCTACTACAGTAAGGTATAGGGTACTACAGTACATAGGGTTGAGTGAGGTACAGTCTGCTATTCTATAAGGACTGGTATAGGTCCACAATACATAGGGTTGAGGTGCACTACTGATGACCGCTGCCCTATACTGCAGCAGTCCTTCATCGGTATAGGGACTGAGAGTTTTGTCACAGGGTCATTTAAAAAATGACAGGCAGAGGAAGAGGCAGGCCCTTCCGCAGGGGTGGTAGGGGTAGGGCAGGAGCAACAGGCTTGAGCCAAAGTGGGAAGTTGCAGAAGGTGCATTCAATTACTTTAAAGGACGCACCAGACTTGGTTGAGTGGCTCACTCAGCCTTACTCTTCTGCACCCTCCTCATCCTCTCGATCTGCACCCTCTTCTTCACTCTCTGCTATGTGCACCCCCAAAGACACTACCACCAACAACACCACCACCATCACATACCTTCCGCTTGAGTCACAGGAATTATTTTCCGATCCATATCAAGACATTTCTGATGCGCAGCCACTCTTGGTATTGGATCAGGAAGAGGAGGTAGCAACAACCGCTACTCAGCAGTCTGACAACAGTACACAGATCAGCCCAAGGAGGAGGTTGGTCCCCGATGTTGCTGCCTACTCCGAGATCTCTACTTATAGCGGTGGGGAAGGTGATGTCGATGATGACGTGTTTAGTGATGTCACATGGGTGCCCACAAGAGAGGGAGAGGAGGGGAGTTCAGTGGGAGATATGGACCAGCAGATAGGGAGGAGAAGCAGGAATAACTTACATTGCACAGGAGGGACAAAGCAGACTGAAAATGTATCAGGAGCGAGTCATCGACCATGTATGGTCACATCTGGCGCTCCCAGGACACCGGCACATGGCTCCGCAGTGCGGGCTTTTTTTAACGCGTCCGCTGCTGACAATAGCTTTGCCATCTGCAATCTTTGCAGTCAATGCATTAGTCGCGGTAAGCCCAACACTCACCTAGGGACGACCGCCTTAAGAAGGCACATGAGCAGCCATCACCGAGCCGAGTGGGAGCAACGGAACACACAAAGCCACACTCCAGGCTCTCACCGTCCAGCCTCGTCTTCTACTTCTCCTTCTCCTCTCTCCTCACAATTGTACCCCACTCCACCTTCCATCACGCCAAGCTCACGTTTTTCTGCAAAAAGGCAGGCTTCCGTGGGCCTAATGTTCAAGCGTAAAAAAATGATGACGCCGGATAACCCTCTTGCCCAACGGTTGACGGCTGGCTTGTCAGAACTCATAGCCCGCCAACTACTGCCATATAAACTGGTGGACTCTGAGGCCTTTCGCAAATTTGTGGCCATTGGAATACCACAATGGAAGGTCCCAGGAAGGAAGTATTTTTCAGAGAAGGGCATCCCAGAGCTATATGGCCATGTTCAGCGGCAAGTGAATGTATCTCTGGCACACAGTGTCGGTGCCAAGATACATCTGACCACAGACACGTGGTCTAGCAAACACGGGCAGAGAAGGTATATCACTTTTACTGCCCACTGGGTGAACCTTCTGACGGCCGTCAAGCATGTAACCCGTGGCACCCGTGTAGATTTGGTTTTACCGCCACGGATTGCATGCAGGCCTGACTCTTCTTCTCCTCCTCCTCCTACTCCATCCTCCTCGGCTAACTCCTCTTTTTCCGCTGCTATCGTCTCTTCCGCTGCGCCGCCCAAGCTCCCCAGAACCTATTCGACATGCCAGATGAGACGTTGCCATGCCGTGCTGCGTCTGTTGTGCCTGGAAGCCAAGAGCCATACTGGCCCGGCACTCCTTTCAGCTTTGCGTTCACAGGCAGATCAGTGGCTAACACCGCTCAATTTGACAGTTGGTAAAGTGGTGTGTAACAACGGTGCCAATCTGCTTAGCGCATTGAAACAGGGCAAAATCACGCACGTGCCATGCATGGCACACATCTTAAACTTGGTCGTGCAGCGATTCCTTGTCAAATACCCTGGGGTCCAGGACATCTTGCGGCAGGCAAGGAAAATCTCGGCCAATTTCAGAAGATCTTACACGGCCATGGCTCGTCTTGCTGACATTCAGCGGCGACACAATCTGCCGGTCAGACGTCTTATTTGCGATTGCCCGGCGCGATGGAACTCAACCTTCTATATACTTGATAGGCGGCTCCAGCAGAAACGTGCAGTTAACGTCTACCTGTATGAACTCTGTGGCAGAACCGGTTCTGGGGAGCTGGGTTTTTTTTCACCGTGCCAGTGGCTGCTCATGCGCGACGCATGCAGACTTCTGCGCCCATTTGAGGAGATCACCAAACTGGTCAGCCGCAGCCATGGCGCCATCAGTGACATGGTACCTTATGCCTTCTTTATGGAGCGTGCATTGCGTCGTGTCATTGATCAAGCTGTGGAGGAGCAGGAGCGGGAAGATGAGGAAGTCGCAATGCTGGATGAATTCCCAGGGGGGGCTACTCTATCTGAGACAAGTCAACAACAGGAGTCTGAAGAGGAGTCAGAGGAGGATGGTGCCGGGGCAGATGAGGAGGAGCAAGAAGAGCATGCTTTAAACCTTTCTGGGATCCCTGTTGTGCGTGGATGGGGAGAGGAGAATGAAGAGGACGACATTATCCTGGATGATGAGCAGGAGCCAGGCCACCACACCACTTCCACTTTAGCGCAAATGGGGGCCTTCATGCTCCAGTGTTTTAATAGGGACCTCCGTATAAAAAGCATAAGGGTCAAGGACCAGTACTGGGTGGCAACGTACTTAGACCCCCGGTACAAACACAAAATGGCGGAAATGTTACCGCCGTCACAGAGGGCTGGCAGAATGGAGCACTTCCAGGCCTTGCTTCGAGAAATGCTGCATTCTGCCTTTGCGTGCGCTGGCAGAGGAGCAATTCCCACTCCCAGAGAATGAGTTGCGGGTACCAATCCCACAGCGCCTGCAAGAAGAGGCCGGTTTGAAGATGTGTTGGTGACTTCGGATATGAGGTCATTCTTTCAGCCGACCCATCGATAGGTGTCATCCGGATCCAGCATCAGGGAACGCGTAGACCGTCAGGTGTCCGACTACATCGGGTTAACGGCCGATGTGGACGCTCTGAGGAGTGATGAACCCCTGGACTACTGGGTGGGCAGGCTTGACCTCTGGCCAGAGAAGAAAGTATACACCAACAATATTGCGCAAAAGAAAATGGAAAAATAACAAGAAGTGTGTATGGTTAGCAGCCAGCACGCTAAAACTAGGGATTTTTTAGCTGAGGAATCGGTGAAAAATGTAGTGCAAGCGCTCAACCTGTATACACTTCTTATAGTGCTAGAAAGTGATATAAATTCAAATGTATATATAAAATAACCCAAAAGCAAAAGTGAATACAATATTATACAGGTACAAAATATAAACATATATATAGTGACTTATACATGTGTATATATAACCAAAAATGGTGATTATTAGGATATTGTATCCCAAAAGGGAAACAGTGACTGTGGATATCTGTAAACACAAATCACAGTGACGAAGTCTATAAATAGATATATAGTCCAAAGCAATCGTGCAAAGTGCCAATATCAGCCAGGGTTCTGTAATGTTGTGACCGAAGAGAACAATATTTCACCATGTGACGATCCCACCACCGTATAGAGTGCAGGCTTACCGGATCTATATGACCCTAACAGGCATACGCCTCAGGGGTCAATCACAGCTTGCGATCCCAAAAAGGTCTCAAGAATTGGATGTATCAGTCATATCATATACGATCCCACCAGATCCCAGCAGATGGCTAGATGTGGTCAATATTCCTCATGTGCATGTACAAATCCAACAACGACTCATAGGTAGGCATAAAGGATGAGAAGACGGAGCCAACATAGCATAATAACGTTTTTTTAAAAAACTTTAATAAAAAAATTTTTTTCTAAAACTCACATTTCAAGAAGAACAATCAAGCGTGTCAGAGAGATGAAAATGGCAGTAGCGGAGTCCTCCCGACGCGTTTCGACCCACCGGTCATCATCTGGGGTGGACTCACACTACTGTCCTACTGCCTTATATAGGTGAAATGATGGCAATCCCCCATGTGTTGTGAATATGCCCACTTCCGGTCTATCCAAGATGGCGGACGGGCGTGCGTTCCACGCCTCGATTAATATGCGTTCCACCAGTATAACTACACCATTTGACCTCGGGAATCACATTTAGAAGTGATGGTAGCTATACTTCCGGTATACGGAAAAATGGCGGCCCGGCGTGCGTTCCACGCCTCGCTTAGGATGCGTTTCACCCATTCGTGTTGATGTGTGAGAAAAAAATGTAGACAGAGGCCTGTTTGAAATGATCTCTATGTAAAGAGGGGCCGACATCTAAAAAGAATTAAGAAACAAATGGGTAAAAATTGTATCCAAAACCCTTTTTGAGATGGTGGTTGAGAACCGGAAGTGCGCATCCACAAGACCCGGAACCGGAAGTAAATGTGCATCACTTCCGGAGCGGGATGGGGATGTAAACAGGACACGGATATAGAAAAATCACTGTCTATTCTCTTATACCAGGGGTGTCCAAACTACGGCCCTCCAGTTGTTCAGGAACTACAATCCCCATCATGCGTAGTCATGTCTTTGAATGTCAGAGTTTTACAATGCCTCATGGGATGTGTAGTTCTGCAACAGCTGGAGGGCCGTAGTTTGAACACCCCTGTCTTATACTGATGAAAAGGTGGCGCTAATGACACCTAATGGCCGCTAATGGAATTGCGACTAGGTAATACAGAAAGTAAGCCATCAATGCTTCACACTGTACAAAAAATACATCACGTGTTATAGAGTGATAACCTTCTGGTCAAAATGACTGTGTGACCAGTCACCCTGACCATAAAGTGTCCACAGTCACCACTCTACAACCATATAAATGAATGAATATTATTGATAATATCATTCAAAAAATAAATAAAATTGAAATAAAAATATAAATATCTAAAATAAATTAAGAACTACTACATAGATGATACCCACGGGTAAGAACCTACCCGATGCCAGACTACGAACATACCCAATACCAGACTATACATTGCTAATGCCTAAAGGTCCTATGAATCATCAATGAACGGATTAATGTCCCACTCCACATTCATACCGAATGGGGAGTGGGACTGAAGTTCATATATCCAAAAAGTTTCGAGCCTGGAGACCCCACGAGTGAGGGGTCCCCCTCTCCAAGGTGGAGTGTATTTATCTATCGCGATAAATTGGGTGCCACGTAAGTCATTACTGTGGCATTCCCTATAGTGTTTCGGCACCGTATGCTTGGATAATTTACTTCTAATCAGAGAAATATGTTCGCCGACCCTCGTTGAAAAAGTTCTGGTAGTACGGCCCACATATTGCTTCCCGCAAGGGCATGTTATCAAATAGACCACATATTTAGTTTTGCAAGTGCAAAAACATTTAATAGAATATCTTTTGCCGGTTACTGTAGATGTGAATTCCGAGATTCTTCGTTGTGTCAGTGCATTATGCTGACACACACTACATTTTTTGCACGGGAAATAACCTAACATGTTATGGAAAAAAGTGGGCTGTGTTGGAGGGTTAATGATATTGGGGGCAATTTTACTTTGCAAGGTGGGAGCCCCTCTGAATAGGACATTAGCTCTTTCAGTAAGATTAGGACCCAGTACAGTGTCCTGTCTCAAAACCTCCCAATGTTTACTAAAAATCTGTTTTACCTGCCTATGTTGCATACTGAAGGTGGTTATAAAGGACCATTTAAATTTCTCACTGTCATTCCGAGGGGTTTTCACCTGCAGGAGGGTGTCCCTATTTATATTCGAGACTTCCTGTAGTTGTTTTTCTAAAGTCGGTGCATGGTACCCCTTGTCTAAAAACCGTTGTTTTAAACAGTTTGCCTGATCCACAAAAGTACGATCGTCAGTACAATTACGACGCAGTCTAATAAATTGACTGCGTGGAACGGAAGTAAGCCAACTTTTATGATGGCAGCTATCCATGGCAATATAGCTGTTACGGTCAGTGGACTTAAAGTGAGTTTTGAAACTAAAACCCCCGGAAGTAATTCCAATATCCAAATCGAGAAATTGGATTCTATCTGTGCTGGTCTGATAAGTCAATGAGATTCCCCTGTCATTATTATTCAAACCACTGAAGAATTCAAGGAGGGCATCGGAGGTGCCCCCCCATAGGAGGAGGATGTCGTCTATGTACCGGACCCAAAAAATTAATGATGGGCTCCGCTGGGCATAGACGACATCCTCCTCCCATTTGGCCATAAAAAGATTGGCCAAACTGGGCGCAAATTTGGCCCCCATGGCCACACCCCTTTGTTGTGAGTAATACTGACCACCAAACCAAAAATAGCTATGGCTAGTGGCAAATTCCAATAATTCTATAATGTAATTACGTTGGCAAGGAACTAGCGTGCGTTCTTGTTCAAGAAAGAAGCGTACCGCTTCTATTCCCTTATCCTGTGGGATACAGGTGTAAAGGGATGAAACATCTGCAGTAGCTATGATGCATTGTCCTTGGAACTGTATACCTTCCAATTTTCTGATGGTATCCCCAGTATCTTGTATATATGAGGGCATCTTTCTCACAAGTGGTTGAAGGTAAAAGTCAATGTATCTACCTATGCGTGCTGTAACCGAATTTATACTACTTACAATGGGTCTACCGGGGGGAGCTGTTAAGCTCTTGTGGATTTTAGGTAGATAATAGATGGTAGGTATTCTAGGGGATGTGGGGACCAAAAAAGCTTTCTCTTTTTTGTTCAAGATTTTTTGTTCATAACCTTTATCAACAAGGGCTTTTAATTGTTTTCTGTAAACATTTGTGGGGTTATTGGGTAATTTCCGATATGTGTCTGGCTCACTCAAGATATTTGCCATTTCCTCCTCATACTGAGTTTTATCAAGTACAACTATGCCCCCTCCCTTGTCAGCTGGGCGTATTATAACTTGCTTTTGGTCACAGAGAGACCTCAATGCGACTCTCGGTAAAGAAGTGGAGTGATGTTTTTTCACTGGTAATTTGGCTAGATCGCTGAGTACTAAATCTCTGAAAATTTTCACTGCAGGAGCAGTGGATACCGGAGGGGAGAAAAGGGAGGGATTAGATAACCCTGAGTGGACAGTGCCTGACGTACTAGCATGGTAGTCTGTGCGATACGGATTGGATGTGAGATATCTTTGAATATTCAGCTTCCGTGTAAATTTGTGTATATCTATAAATGTAGAAAATTTATTGAGTTTGTTAGGGGGTGCAAATTTTAAGCCCTTGTCTAAAACCAACATCTCTTCGGATGTGAAAGACCTAGAGCTCAGATTGAAAACCCCCTGCCCTATCAGAGCCTTCTTCTCTTTCCGTCTTTGTAATCTCCTTCCCCCTCTACAACCTCTCCTCGTTCTTGACCCCTTTTTTTGGGGTGTGGGTCCTCGTGAAAACCCTGTTGTTCATAATTGGTATTGGGAGGATTGTATGGATAGGGGGAAGGAGAATGCCTGGTGTAAGTGATGTCAGAACTCCTCATATCGCGTAAGGGTGCAAACCTATTCTGCGAAGGAGGTATGTCCTCATAGTGTTGGATTCCTCTATTATAATGATTGGGGGAGTTGACCTCCCGGGGGGGGAGATAATTTTGATGGTTAGAAGGGTATGGTGTACGTGGTGAATGGTAATATGGTGAATTATTGTAATCCACGGGGGCTGAGATGTTTCTATGGTGGGAATGATCCCTTTGGTACCCACGTCCTCCTCTCTTACCTCTTGGACCCCCCCTACCCCTTTTGTGATTGTTTGTCCTATATGGACTAAAATGTTGAACATTGTGTGTTCCCCTGTCGGGCCCCCTTTGGACAGCCTCACTATATGTTCTGGAAGGCGGTATATCCTGGGAGGCAGAAATTCCAGGATTTAAACTGCCCTCCATATTCACAGATGGAGTAGTTTGATTAAGAGGTGGTGCTAAAAATAATTTTTGCCATCCAAATACATTGTTTGTCTTATAGTCATTCGTATCTCGGGAATATTTTTTCTGTTTTTTATTCTTTTGGTCTCGGTCCTCTTTTTCCAAATGGTTGAGTAAATTGGACGAGAGGGAGTTGTATTCCGACGACCCTTTATATGTATTTAGTTTGTCTCTAATTTCTTTAATTTCTTTATCTATATTTAATAGACATGCCTTTTTCTTTGAGATGAGGAAAGAAAGAAGGTTGGTTCCTGCCTCGTTAAAATATTTGAACCAAGAATCAGGATCTGATTCTCCCTGTTGAGGACAAACGTCCCATCTGAGGCTGCGGGGAACCATCTGTTCCGTGATGTATTGTTGTAAAAATACCAAATCCCACTCCAGGTGTAATTCAGTCGACATGATATTTTTCAACCTTAAAAAAAGGCCTCCGATTTCAGTATTGCTACTATCGGGGACAAATACACCATCTGCATTCACTTTATGTGAAGCTCTATAGTCAAATACATCCATAATGACTGTGGATATTTCTTTACAAATGCTGCAATATTAATCCACTAAAACCAAAGAAGAAAGTATACACCAACAATATTGCGCAAAAGAAAATGGAAAAATAACAAGAAGTGTGTATGGTTAGCAGCCAGCACGCTAAAACTAGGGATTTTTTAGCTGAGGAATCGGTGAAAAATGTAGTGCAAGCGCTCAACCTGTATACACTTCTTATAGTGCTAGAAAGTGATATAAATTCAAATGTATATATAAAATAACCCAAAAGCAAAAGTGAATACAATATTATACAGGTACAAAATATAAACATATATATAGTGACTTATACATGTGTATATATAACCAAAAATGGTGATTATTAGGATATTGTATCCCAAAAGGGAAACAGTGACTGTGGATATCTGTAAACACAAATCACAGTGACGAAGTCTATAAATAGATATATAGTCCAAAGCAATCGTGCAAAGTGCCAATATCAGCCAGGGTTCTGTAATGTTGTGACCGAAGAGAACAATATTTCACCATGTGACGATCCCACCACCGTATAGAGTGCAGGCTTACCGGATCTATATGACCCTAACAGGCATACGCCTCAGGGGTCAATCACAGCTTGCGATCCCAAAAAGGTCTCAAGAACTGGATGTATCAGTCATATCATATACGATCCCACCAGATCCCAGCAGATGGCTAGATGTGGTCAATATTCCTCATGTGCATGTACAAATCCAACAACGACTCATAGGTAGGCATAAAGGATGAGAAGACGGAGCCAACATAGCATAATAACGTTTTTTTTAAAAACTTTAATAAAATTTTTTTTTTCTAAAACTCACATTTCAAGAAGAACAATCAAGCGTGTCAGAGAGATGAAAATGGCAGTAGCGGAGTCCTCCCGACGCGTTTCGACCCACCGGTCATCATCTGGGGTGGACTCACACTACTGTCCTACTGCCTTATATAGGTGAAATGATGGCAATCCCCCATGTGTTGTGAATATGCCCACTTCCGGTCTATCCAAGATGGCGGACGGGCGTGCGTTCCACGCCTCGATTAATATGCGTTCCACCAGTATAACTACACCATTTGACCTCGGGAATCACATTTAGAAGTGATGGTAGCTATACTTCCGGTATACGGAAAAATGGCGGCCCGGCGTGCGTTCCACGCCTCGCTTAGGATGCGTTTCACCCATTCGTGTTGATGTGTGAGAAAAAAATGTAGACAGAGGCCTGTTTGAAATGATCTCTATGTAAAGAGGGGCCGACATCTAAAAAGAATTAAGAAACAAATGGGTAAAAATTGTATCCAAAACCCTTTTTGAGATGGTGGTTGAGAACCGGAAGTGCGCATCCACAAGACCCGGAACCGGAAGTAAATGTGCATCACTTCCGGAGCGGGATGGGGATGTAAACAGGACACGGATATAGAAAAATCACTGTCTATTCTCTTATACTGACCAAATTTGCGCCCAGTTTGGCCAATCTTTTTATGGCCAAATGGGAGGAGGATGTCGTCTATGCCCAGCGGAGCCCATCATTAATTTTTTGGGTCCGGTACATAGACGACATCCTCCTCCTATGGGGGGGGCACCTCCGATGCCCTCCTTGAATTCTTCAGTGGTTTGAATAATAATGACAGGGGAATCTCATTGACTTATCAGACCAGCACAGATAGAATCCAATTTCTCGATTTGGAGATTGGAATTACTTCCGGGGGTTTTAGTTTCAAAACTCACTTTAAGTCCACTGACCGTAACAGCTATATTGCCATGGATAGCTGCCATCATAAAAGTTGGCTTACTTCCGTTCCACGCAGTCAATTTATTAGACTGCGTCGTAATTGTACTGACGATCGTACAGCATTGATGGCTTACTTTCTGTATTACCTAGTCGCAATTCCATTAGCGGCCATTAGGTGTCATTAGCACCACCTTTTCATCAGTATAAGAGAATAGACAGTGATTTTTCTATATCCGTGTCCTGTTTACATCCCCATCCCGCTCCGGAAGTGATGCACATTTACTTCCGGTTCCGGGTCTTGTGGATGCGCACTTCCGGTTCTCAACCACCATCTCAAAAAGGGTTTTGGATACAATTTTTACCCATTTGTTTCTTAATTCTTTTTAGATGTCGGCCCCTCTTTACATAGAGATCATTTCAAACAGGCCTCTGTCTACATTTTTTTCTCACACATCAACACGAATGGGTGAAACGCATCCTAAGCGAGGCGTGGAACGCACGCCGGGCCGCCATTTTTCCGTATACCGGAAGTATAGCTACCATCACTTCTAAATGTGATTCCCGAGGTCAAATGGTGTAGTTATACTGGTGGAACGCATATTAATCGAGGCGTGGAACGCACGCCCGTCCGCCATCTTGGATAGACCGGAAGTGGGCATATTCACAACACATGGGGGATTGCCATCATTTCACCTATATAAGGCAGTAGGACAGTAGTGTGAGTCCACCCCAGATGATGACCGGTGGGTCGAAACGCGTCGGGAGGACTCCGCTACTGCCATTTTCATCTCTCTGACACGCTTGATTGTTCTTCTTGAAATGTGAGTTTTAGAAAAAAAAATTTTTATTAAAGTTTTTAAAAAAAACGTTATTATGCTATGTTGGCTCCGTCTTCTCATCCTTTATGCCTACCTATGAGTCGTTGTTGGATTTGTACATGCACATGAGGAATATTGACCACATCTAGCCATCTGCTGGGATCTGGTGGGATCGTATATGATATGACTGATACATCCAATTCTTGAGACCTTTTTGGGATCGCAAGCTGTGATTGACCCCTGAGGCGTATGCCTGTTAGGGTCATATAGATCCGGTAAGCCTGCACTCTATACGGTGGTGGGATCGTCACATGGTGAAATATTGTTCTCTTCGGTCACAACATTACAGAACCCTGGCTGATATTGGCACTTTGCACGATTGCTTTGGACTATATATCTATTTATAGACTTCGTCACTGTGATTTGTGTTTACAGATATCCACAGTCACTGTTTCCCTTTTGGGATACAATATCCTAATAATCACCATTTTTGGTTATATATACACATGTATAAGTCACTATATATATGTTTATATTTTGTACCTGTATAATATTGTATTCACTTTTGCTTTTGGGTTATTTTATATATACATTTGAATTTATATCACTTTCTAGCACTATAAGAAGTGTATACAGGTTGAGCGCTTGCACTACATTTTTCACCGATTCCTCAGCTAAAAAATCCCTAGTTTTAGCGTGCTGGCTGCTAACCATACACACTTCTTGTTATTTTTCCATTTTCTTTTGCGCAATATTGTTGGTGTATACTTTCTTCTTTGGTTTTAGTGGATTAATATTGCAGCATTTGTAAAGAAATATCCACAGTCATTATGGATGTATTTGACTATAGAGCTTCACATAAAGTGAATGCAGATGGTGTATTTGTCCCCGATAGTAGCAATACTGAAATCGGAGGCCTTTTTTTAAGGTTGAAAAATATCATGTCGACTGAATTACACCTGGAGTGGGATTTGGTATTTTTACAACAATACATCACGGAACAGATGGTTCCCCGCAGCCTCAGATGGGACGTTTGTCCTCAACAGGGAGAATCAGATCCTGATTCTTGGTTCAAATATTTTAACGAGGCAGGAACCAACCTTCTTTCTTTCCTCATCTCAAAGAAAAAGGCATGTCTATTAAATATAGATAAAGAAATTAAAGAAATTAGAGACAAACTAAATACATATAAAGGGTCGTCGGAATACAACTCCCTCTCGTCCAATTTACTCAACCATTTGGAAAAAGAGGACCGAGACCAAAAGAATAAAAAACAGAAAAAATATTCCCGAGATACGAATGACTATAAGACAAACAATGTATTTGGATGGCAAAAATTATTTTTAGCACCACCTCTTAATCAAACTACTCCATCTGTGAATATGGAGGGCAGTTTAAATCCTGGAATTTCTGCCTCCCAGGATATACCGCCTTCCAGAACATATAGTGAGGCTGTCCAAAGGGGGCCCGACAGGGGAACACACAATGTTCAACATTTTAGTCCATATAGGACAAACAATCACAAAAGGGGTAGGGGGGGTCCAAGAGGTAAGAGAGGAGGACGTGGGTACCAAAGGGATCATTCCCACCATAGAAACATCTCAGCCCCCGTGGATTACAATAATTCACCATATTACCATTCACCACGTACACCATACCCTTCTAACCATCAAAATTATCTCCCCCCCCGGGAGGTCAACTCCCCCAATCATTATAATAGAGGAATCCAACACTATGAGGACATACCTCCTTCGCAGAATAGGTTTGCACCCTTACGCGATATGAGGAGTTCTGACATCACTTACACCAGGCATTCTCCTTCCCCCTATCCATACAATCCTCCCAATACCAATTATGAACAACAGGGTTTTCACGAGGACCCACACCCCAAAAAAAGGGGTCAAGAACGAGGAGAGGTTGTAGAGGGGGAAGGAGATTACAAAGACGGAAAGAGAAGAAGGCTCTGATAGGGCAGGGGGTTTTCAATCTGAGCTCTAGGTCTTTCACATCCGAAGAGATGTTGGTTTTAGACAAGGGCTTAAAATTTGCACCCCCTAACAAACTCAATAAATTTTCTACATTTATAGATATACACAAATTTACACGGAAGCTGAATATTCAAAGATATCTCACATCCAATCCGTATCGCACAGACTACCATGCTAGTACGTCAGGCACTGTCCACTCAGGGTTATCTAATCCCTCCCTTTTCTCCCCTCCGGTATCCACTGCTCCTGCAGTGAAAATTTTCAGAGATTTAGTACTCAGCGATCTAGCCAAATTACCAGTGAAAAAACATCACTCCACTTCTTTACCGAGAGTCGCATTGAGGTCTCTCTGTGACCAAAAGCAAGTTATAATACGCCCAGCTGACAAGGGAGGGGGCATAGTTGTACTTGATAAAACTCAGTATGAGGAGGAAATGGCAAATATCTTGAGTGAGCCAGACACATATCGGAAATTACCCAATAACCCCACAAATGTTTACAGAAAACAATTAAAAGCCCTTGTTGATAAAGGTTATGAACAAAAAATCTTGAACAAAAAAGAGAAAGCTTTTTTGGTCCCCACATCCCCTAGAATACCTACCATCTATTATCTACCTAAAATCCACAAGAGCTTAACAGCTCCCCCCGGTAGACCCATTGTAAGTGGTATAAATTCGGTTACAGCACGCATAGGTAGATACATTGACTTTTACCTTCAACCACTTGTGAGAAAGATGCCCTCATATATACAAGATACTGGGGATACCATCAGAAAATTGGAAGGTATACAGTTCCAAGGACAATGCATCATAGCTACTGCAGATGTTTCATCCCTTTACACCTGTATCCCACAGGATAAGGGAATAGAAGCGGTACGCTTCTTTCTTGAACAAGAACGCACGCTAGTTCCTTGCCAACGTAATTACATTATAGAATTATTGGAATTTGCCACTAGCCATAGCTATTTTTGGTTTGGTGGTCAGTATTACTCACAACAAAGGGGTGTGGCCATGGGGGCCAAATTTGCGCCCAGTTTGGCCAATCTTTTTATGGCCAAATGGGAGGAGGATGTCGTCTATGCCCAGCGGAGCCCATCATTAATTTTTTGGGTCCGGTACATAGACGACATCCTCCTCCTATGGGGGGGCACCTCCGATGCCCTCCTTGAATTCTTCAGTGGTTTGAATAATAATGACAGGGGAATCTCATTGACTTATCAGACCAGCACAGATAGAATCCAATTTCTCGATTTGGAGATTGGAATTACTTCTGGGGGTTTTAGTTTCAAAACTCACTTTAAGTCCACTGACCGTAACAGCTATATTGCCATGGATAGCTGCCATCATAAAAGTTGGCTTACTTCCGTTCCACGCAGTCAATTTATTAGACTGCGTCGTAATTGTACTGACGATCGTACTTTTGTGGATCAGGCAAACTGTTTAAAACAACGGTTTTTAGACAAGGGGTACCATGCACCGACTTTAGAAAAACAACTACAGGAAGTCTCGAATATAAATAGGGACACCCTCCTGCAGGTGAAAACCCCTCGGAATGACAGTGAGAAATTTAAATGGTCCTTTATAACCACCTTCAGTATGCAACATAGGCAGGTAAAACAGATTTTTAGTAAACATTGGGAGGTTTTGAGACAGGACACTGTACTGGGTCCTAATCTTCCTGAAAGAGCTAATGTCCTATTCAGAGGGGCTCCCACCTTGCAAAGTAAAATTGCCCCCAATATCATTAACCCTCCAACACAGCCCACTTTTTTCCATAACATGTTAGGTTATTTCCCGTGCAAAAAATGTAGTGTGTGTCAGCATAATGCACTGACACAACGAAGAATCTCGGAATTCACATCTACAGTAACCGGCAAAAGATATTCTATTAAATGTTTTTGCACTTGCAAAACTAAATATGTGGTCTATTTGATAACATGCCCTTGCGGGAAGCAATATGTGGGCCGTACTACCAGAACTTTTTCAACGAGGGTCGGCGAACATATTTCTCTGATTAGAAGTAAATTATCCAAGCATACGGTGCCGAAACACTATAGGGAATGCCACAGTAATGACTTACGTGGCACCCAATTTATCGCGATAGATAAATACACTCCACCTTGGAGAGGGGGACCCCTCACTCGTGGGGTCTCCAGGCTCGAAACTTTTTGGATATATGAACTTCAGTCCCACTCCCCATTCGGTATGAATTTGGAGTGGGACATTAATGCGTTCATTGATGATTCATAGGACCTTTAGGCATTAGCAATGTATAGTCTGGTATTGGGTATGTTCGTAGTCTGGCATCGGGTAGGTTCTTACCCGTGGGTATCATCTATGTAGTAGTTCTTAATTTATTTTAGATATTTATATTTTTATTTCAATTTTATTTATTTTTTGAATGATATTATCAATAATATTCATTCATTTATATGGTTGTAGAGTGGTGACTGTGGACACTTTATGGTCAGGGTGACTGGTCACACAGTCATTTTGACCAGAAGGTTATCACTCTATAACACGTGATGTATTTTTTGTACAGTGTGAAGCATTGATGGCTTACTTTCTGTATTACATAGTCGCAATTCCATTAGCGGCCATTAGGTGTCATTAGCGCCACCTTTTCATCAGTATAAGAGAATAGACAGTGATTTTTCTATATCCGTGTCCTGTTTACATCCCCATCCCGCTCCGGAAGTGATGCACATTTACTTCCGGTTCCGGGTCTTGTGGATGCGCACTTCCGGTTCTCAACCACCATCTCAAAAAGGGTTTTGGATACAATTTTTACCCATTTGTTTCTTAATTCTTTTTTAGATGTCGGCCCCTCTTTACATAGAGATCATTTCAAACAGGCCTCTGTCTACATTTTTTTCTCACACATCAACACGAATGGGTGAAACGCATCCTAAGCGAGGCGTGGAACGCACGCCGGGCCGCCATTTTTCCGTATACCGGAAGTATAGCTACCATCACTTCTAAATGTGATTCCCGAGGTCAAATGGTGTAGTTATACTGGTGGAACGCATATTAATCGAGGCGTGGAACGCACGCCCGTCCGCCATCTTGGATAGACCGGAAGTGGGCATATTCACAACACATGGGGGATTGCCATCATTTCACCTATATAAGGCAGTAGGACAGTAGTGTGAGTCCACCCCAGATGATGACCGGTGGGTCGAAACGCGTCGGGAGGACTCCGCTACTGCCATTTTCATCTCTCTGACACGCTTGATTGTTCTTCTTGAAATGTGAGTTTTAGAAAAAAAAAATTTTATTAAAGTTTTTAAAAAAAACGTTATTATGCTATGTTGGCTCCGTCTTCTCATCCTTTATGCCTACCTATGAGTCGTTGTTGGATTTGTACATGCACATGAGGAATATTGACCACATCTAGCCATCTGCTGGGATCTGGTGGGATCGTATATGATATGACTGATACATCCAATTCTTGAGACCTTTTTGGGATCGCAAGCTGTGATTGACCCCTGAGGCGTATGCCTGTTAGGGTCATATAGATCCGGTAAGCCTGCACTCTATACGGTGGTGGGATCGTCACATGGTGAAATATTGTTCTCTTCGGTCACAACATTACAGAACCCTGGCTGATATTGGCACTTTGCACGATTGCTTTGGACTATATATCTATTTATAGACTTCGTCACTGTGATTTGTGTTTACAGATATCCACAGTCACTGTTTCCCTTTTGGGATACAATATCCTAATAATCACCATTTTTGGTTATATATACACATGTATAAGTCACTATATATATGTTTATATTTTGTACCTGTATAATATTGTATTCACTTTTGCTTTTGGGTTATTTTATATATACATTTGAATTTATATCACTTTCTAGCACTATAAGAAGTGTATACAGGTTGAGCGCTTGCACTACATTTTTGACCTCTGGCCAGAGCTTGCCCAATTTGCAATCAAACTGTTGGCTTGCCCCTCATCCATTGTCCTGTCCGAAAGGACGTTCAGCGCAGCAGGGGGGATCGTGACCGATAAGCGTACTCGCCTAGCTCACGACAGTGTTAACTACCTCACATTTCTAAAAATGAATGAGGCATGGATCTCAGAGGACACATGTGACCAGTAGACCATGTATATGTCTATAAACATTTTTTTTAATCGAGCACAGAGACCTTCTTTCTTCATTTGGCTCACTTCCTTGTCCAAAAAAAGCACACCGTACTATATGCCCGTACCTTCCTGTTTGAAGAGGTTGAGCGGTGTCATATTTCTACTAGGGCTGCTTATTATGAGGGGCTCCCACCATCCCTGTGCTGTGCTGACATCCTCCTGGGGCTGTACCTCTGCTGTGCATATTATGAGGGGCTCCCACCATCCCTGTGCTGTGCTGACTTCCTCCTGGGGCTGTACCTCTGCTGTGCATATTTTGAGGTGCTCCCACCATCCCTGTGCTATGCTCGTTATGAGGGGCTCCCACCATCCCTGTGCTGTGCTGACTTACTCCTGGGGCTGCTTATTATGAGGGGCTCCCACCATCCCTGTGCTATGCTGACATTCTCCTGGGGCTGCTTATAATGAGGGGCTCCCACCATCCCTGTGCTATGCTGACATCCTCCTGGGGCTGCTTATTATGAGGGGCTCCCACCATCCCTGTGCTATGCTCATTATGAGGGGCTCCCACCATCCCTGTGCTATGCTCATTATGAGGGGCTCCCACCATCCCTGTGCTATGCTCATTATGAGGGCCTCCCACCATCCCTGTGCTATGCTGACTTTCTCCTGGGGCTGCTTACGGTGCAGGTGTCAGTGCTGTATATCACGGTGCTGATGTCAGTACTCTCTATCACGGCGCTGCTGTCAGTGCTGTATATCACGGTGCTGGTGTTAGTGCTTTATGTCATGCTGCTGATGTCAGTGCTCTCTATCACGGTGCTGTTGTCAGATGACTCTATCACGGTGCAGGTGTCATTGCTGTATGTCACGCTGCTGATGTCAGTGCTCTCTGTCACGGTGCTGCTGTCAGTGCTGTATATCACGGTGCTGGTGTGAGTGCTTTATGTCACGCTGCTGATGTCAGTGCTCTCTATCACGGTGCTGTTGTCAGATGACTCTATCACGGTGCAGGTGTCATTGCTGTATGTCACGCTGCTGGTGATCATCTCCTGCACCCTCTTTGCCTACCCTGACCTTCCCTCTCCTCCATTGCCTTCATGCGCTCCACAGTCCTGAATTGTCACAACAATTTCCCATATAAAAAAAGAATGCTTGTAGTTGTCGATCCCAGATTCACCTCATACATGTGTTATGTCATTGGCCATGTGGTGGGATTATGTTTGCACAACTATTAATTATTTTGTGGCTGCAAATTTGACCTGTAGGTTTGCGAAGTTCGCCTCCCATTGAAGTCAATGGGGCCCGCGGCGAACGTTCCGGTTCGCAAACTATCCGGTTTGCGAAACGTCCCGTCGGAAGTTCGTCCATCACTATTCCCAATCATTCCCGTGTCTGTATGTCTAATATATACACATATATATATATATATATATATATATATATTCAATACATTTGTATGTATTACATCTAAATTAATATATACCATACAGCAACATGACATGGCAAATAGAGCGTAATGGTATGATAACAGTGTTATCAGCACTAGGGATGAGCCGAATAGTGATGGACGAACTTCCGACGGGACGTTTCACGAACAAAAGTTTGCGGTGGACCCCATTGACTTTAATTGCAGGTGAACCTTAAAAACCTACAGGTCATATTTTCAGTCACAAAATACTTCCTAGCTGTGCACTAGGGATGAGCCGAACACCCCCCAGTTCGGTTTGCATCAGAACTTACAAATGGACCGCAAATTCGTACGAACTTTAGAACCCCATTGAAGTCTACGGGACTCGAACGTTCAAAATAAAAAGTGCTAATTGTAATGGCTAATATGCAAGATACTGTCCTAAAAAGGGTTTGGGGACCTGGCTCCTGCCCCAGGGGACATGGATCAATGCCTAAATGTTTTTAAAAATGGCCGTTTTGGTGGGAGCACTGATTTTAATGATGATTAAAGTGAAAAAACAAAACAAAAAAAAAATAAACTAATTAAATATCGTGCCTGGGGGTGTCTATAGTATGCCTGTGAAGTGCCACATGTTTCCCGTGTTTAGAACAGTCCCTGCACAAAATGACATTTAACAAAAAAAAAAAAAGTAATTTAAAACTGCTTGCGGTTTTAATGTTATATCTGATTCTGGCAATATGGATGAAAATCATTGAGAAAAATGGCATGGGTAGCCCCCCCTGCCCATTACCAGCCCCTTTGGGTCTTGTATGGATATTAAGGGGAACCCCATACCCATATTAAAAAAAGGAAAGACGTGTGGCCCCCCAGGCCCTATATACTCAGAACAGCAGTATACAGGCGGTGCAAACAAGACAGGGACTGTGTAGGTTTGTGTTAAGTAGAATCTGTTTGTAATTTTGAGCTGGTACATTTGTAAAGTGTAGCGCCAGTCAAAAAATCTATTTTTAAGCTTTTTGGAAAACATAGGGAAGAGTTTTCACCCCTGTATAATTTGTTATGCTGTCCGTCTTTTTTCATCTCACTTCCTGTTGTTTCCTTCCGTTTGCAAGTAGGAGATGTTTGTAAGTTGGATGTTTGAAAGTAGGGGCCTGCCCTATATGCTCTGCAGAAATGGTGGAACAAGGTGTTGGTGTTGCCAGAACATTGTAAGCCCTCAAAGTGACTCTTGGTGGGCGCTGGAGCGCCCTGCTGTGAACGATTATATCAAGAATTGTAATTAGATTGTCTCGCCACTGAATGTCAGCAAGGAGAGCCATGGCCGTGTAAGATCTTCTGAAATGGGCCAAGATTTTCCTTGCCTGCCGCAACATGTCCTGGACCCCAGGGTATTTGACAATGAATCGCTGCACGACCAAGTTTAACCCCTTCCCGCCGAGCGTACACAGATGTGTGTACTCGGCTTCCGGGGGGTATACTGGGATGATGCCCGCACCTGCAGGCATCATCCCGGTACCGTTTTTTCCAGCAGGCGATTGGCTATCCAGCCATAACAACTGAAGTGGCTAAAAGCTGCTCGGCTGTTATGCCGGAGGAGCGGGAGGGGACATCCCCCCCCGCTGCCTCCCGCTGCTGTTGGAATGGAAACATGTGGATAAGGGGCGGGGTCATTTATTACACTGCAGAGAATTTCATTTATTTAGAAGCTTTTAAATATTTTACTAAATGGAAACTGATATGATTTATCAGAAGCGCAATATTGTCTGTATTGAGTCAAATAGCAGATATTGCGGATAGCAAATTGCAGATAGCAAATAGCTGTATTGAGGCAAATAGCAGAACTTCTCCTTTTGGAATCCTTTAAATCCCTCAAAAAATGTTTCTGGCATACCATGATCATTTCCGATTTCTACCAATAATGAAACGTGTAATACTTTCTTTCTCATCATATAGAAAGGTAGAGATCTATGAGAGAAGTCATCTCACTATCATGTTCTGTATGTTGGGGGGGATTCTGCATTCCGAGGACTTGGAATACAAGAGAATATATGGAAATGTTTTACATTATTCAATACTCTTCGGTATTCTATTTTTTTTTTTCTTGAGAGGGTGCATGTGATCAGCACAGGGCCAATCAGCACTGTCCAGACAGAGGGTCAGGGGTCATTAGCCCCATAAGATAGTCAGAGTAGAATGAAAACTCCTCCTACAAGCTTTAAGCAGACGCCGATAGAAATAACAAGTAGCAGTTTATATTTACTAAAATAATTGCAGGGTCCTGAGTTTAGTAACACTTTAAGGCTGTCAGCAGATCGGCCTTTACAAATTTGGCAGTGCCTAAAAATGTCTAATATAGAGAGAAACTGAGCATGTGCAGATCAGGGTGAGTATATTACACAGTACAGGTGTTTTTTTTTTGTTTTTTGTTTTTTGTTTTACATAACTATAGCTGCAAAAGGAACCAGCCTGAAGTCATCTAGCAGGAGTTAATTTTCTGACTAAAGTTCAACTTTAAAATAAAAACTAGACAATTAGATGGTGTGCTTACCTTCAAAGATTCTACTGACCAGCAGTCCTCTCTAAATCTCAGTTTTATCAGTTCTTCACCTTCTATTAAAAAAAGCCGCTACAAAATACTGTAGCTGCTGACTTTTAATAAAAGGGCACTTACCTGTCCAGGGGTCCAGCACCACCTTCACCAGAGCTGGTTCTTCGCCAGTCTTTGGGTCTCTGTGGTGGCGTCATAAGGGCGGGGTCACCGGGGAAGAAGAAGAAGAAAGAAGAAGAAAGAAGAAGAAAGAAGAAGAAAGGGGGGCAGCACAGTGGTGTAGTGGTTAGCACTCTCACCTAGCAGTAAGAAGGGTCGCTGGTTCAAATCCCAACCATGACACTACCTGCCTGGAGTTTGCATGTTCTCCCTGTGCCTGCGTGGGTTTCCTCCGGGTACCCCGGTTTCCTCCCACACTCCAAAGACATGCAGGTAGGTTAATTGGCTTTTGTCCAAAATTGGCCCTAGTATATGAACAGGGACCTTGGATTGTGGGCTCCTTGAGGGTAGGGACTGATGTGAGTGTGCAATGTACAGGGATAGGGACAATTGTAGACACTCACTCAGGTTGAACTGGATGGACTGGTGTCTTTATTCAACCTAACTAACTATGAAACTATGAAACTATGAAAGAAGAAGAAAGAAGAAGAAGCCCGGGCAAGAGCTAGTAAAAGAGCAGAAGATAGCTCTGGAGGCCCGGCACAAGACATAGACTGTATGGCAAAAGTCAACCTCGTAAGTCCACCGGAGGGAAAGCTCCCCACAAGCAGATGCCCACCATCATGTCCAAACACATCCAGCTGGCACTCCACGGAGGGAGGGCATAATACCCCCTCCACATACACACAACTAGTGATGGACGAACTTCCGACGGGACGTTTCGCGAACGCGAAACGCGAACGGACACAAACGTTCGCGAAAACGACCGTTCGCCGCGGGCTCCATTGACTTCAATGGGAGGCGAATTTCGCAAACCTTTAGGTCGAATTTGCGGCCACGGGGTAATTATTAGGGGGTAGCACGTAGTCCCACCACCTGGACAATAGCATAATACATGTATGAGGTGAATTTGGGATCGATAACTACAAGCATTTTTTTTTTATTTGGGAAATTGTTCTGACAATTCAGGACTATGGAGCTAATGAAGGCAATGGAGGAGAGGGAAGGTCAGGGACCAGGGTAGGCAAACAAGAGGGTGCAGGAGATACAGAGCACTGACAGCAGCACCGTAATACAGAGCACTGACATCAGCACCGTGACATACAGCGCTGACAGCAGCTCCGTGACATACAGCGCTGACAGCAGCTCCGTGACATACAGCGCTGACAGCAGCTCCGTGACATACAGCGCTGACAGCAGCTCCGTGACATACAGCGCTGACAGCAGCTCCGTGACATACAGCGCTGACAGCAGCACCGTGACATACAGCGCTGACAGCAGCTCCGTGACATACAGCGCTGACAGCAGCTCCGTGACATACAGCGCTGACAGCAGCTCCGTGACATACAGCACTGACAGCAGCTCCGTGACATACAGCGCTGACAGCAGCTCCGTGACATACAGCGCTGACAGCAGCACCGTGACATACAGCGCTGACAGCAGCTCCGTGACATACAGCGCTGACAGCAGCTCCGTGACATACAGCGCTGACAGCAGCTCCGTGACATACAGCGCTGACAGCAGCTCCGTGACATACAGCGCTGACAGCAGCTCCGTGACATACAGCGCTGACAGCAGCTCCGTGACATACAGCGCTGACAGCAGCTCCGTGACATACAGCGCTGACAGCAGCTCCGTGACATACAGCGCTGACAGCAGCTCCGTGACATACAGCGCTGACAGCAGCTCCGTGACATACAGCGCTGACAGCAGCTCCGTGACATACAGCGCTGACAGCAGCTCCGTGACATACAGCGCTGACAGCAGCACCGTGACATACAGCGCTGACAGCAGCTCCGTGACATACAGCGCTGACAGCAGCTCCGTGACATACAGCGCTGACAGCAGCTCCGTGACATACAGCACTGACAGCAGCTCCGTGACATACAGCGCTGACAGCAGCTCCGTGACATACAGCGCTGACAGCAGCACCGTGACATACAGCGCTGACAGCAGCTCCGTGACATACAGCGCTGACAGCAGCTCCGTGACATACAGCGCTGACAGCAGCTCCGTGACATACAGCGCTGACAGCAGCTCCGTGACATACAGCGCTGACAGCAGCTCCGTGACATACAGCGCTGACAGCAGCTCCGTGACATACAGCGCTGACAGCAGCTCCGTGACATACAGCGCTGACAGCAGCTCCGTGACATACAGCGCTGACAGCAGCTCCGTGACATACAGCGCTGACAGCAGCTCCGTGACATACAGCGCTGACAGCAGCACCGTAAGCAGCCCCAGGAGGAAGTCAGCACAGCACAGGGATGGTGTGATCCCCTCATAATAAGAACCCCCAGGAGGAAGTCAGCACAGCACAGGGATGGTGGGAGCCCCTCATAATAAGAACACCCAGGAGGAAGTCAGCACAGCACAGGGATGGTGGGAACCCCTCATAATAAGCAGCCCCAGTAGAAATATGACACCGCTCAACCTCTTCAAAGAGGAGGGTAGGGGCATATAGTACGGTGTGCTTTTTTGGGTCAGGGAAGTGAGCCAAATGAATTAAGAAGGTCTGTGTGCTTGATTCCAAAAATTGTTTATAGACATATACATGGTCTACTGATCACATGTGTTGAATTCCTCCGAGATCCATGCCTCATTCATTTTTAGAAATGTGAGGTAGTTAACACTGTGGTGAGCTAGGCGAGTACGCTTATCGGTCACAATCCCCCCTGCTGCGCTGAACGTCCTTTCGGACAGGACACTGGATGAGGGGCAAGCCAACAGTTCGATTGCAAATTGGGCAAGCTCTGGCCAGAGGTCAAGCCTGCCCACCCAGTAGTCTAGGGGTTCATCACTCCTCAGAGCGTCCACATCGGCCGTTAACCCAATGTAGTCGGACACCTGACGGTCTAGGCGTTCCCTGATGCTGGATCCGGATGACACCTGTCGATGGGTCGGCTGAAAGAATGACCTCATATCCGAAGTCACCAACACATCTTCAAACCGGCCTCTTCTTGCAGGCGCTGTTGGATTGGTACCCGCAAATCCTTCTCTGGGAGTGGGAATTGCTCCTCTGCCAGCGCACGCAAAAGCAGAATGCAGCATTTCTCGAAGCAAGGCCTGGAAGTGCTGCATTCTGACAGCCCTCTGCGACGGCGGTAACATTTCCGCCATTTTGTGTTTGTACCGGGGGTCTAAGTACGTTGCCACCCAGTACTGGTCCTTGACCCTCATGCTTTTTATACGGGGGTCCCTATTAAAACACTGGAGCATGAAGGCCCCCATTTTCACTAAAGTGGAAGCGGTGTGGTGGCCTGGCTCCTGCTCATCATCCAGGATAATGTCGTCCTCTTCATTCTCCTCTCCCCATCCTCGCACAACAGGGATCCCAGAAAGGTTTAAAGCATGCTCTTCTTGCTCCTGCTCATCCGCCCCGGCACCATCCTCCTCTGACTCCTCATCAGACTCCTGTTGTTGACTTGTCTCAGATAGAGTAGCCCCCCCTGGGAATTCATCCAGCATTGCGACTTCCTCATCTTCCCGCTCCTGCTCCTCCACAGCCTGATCAATGACACGACGCAATGCACGCTCCAGAAAGAAGGCATAAGGTACCATGTCACTGATGGCGCCATGGCTGCGACTGACCAGTTTGGTGATCTCCTCAAATGGCCGCAGAAGTCTGCATGTGTCGCGCATGAGCAGCCACTGGCGCGGTGAAAAAAAACCCAGCTCCCCAGAACCGTTTCTTTCGCAGAGTTCATACAGGTAGACGTTAACTGCACGTTTCTGCTGGAGCAGCCTATCAAGCATATAGAAGGTTGAGTTCCATCGCGTCGGGCAATCGCAAATAAGACGTCTGACCGGCAGATGGTGTCGCCGCTGAATGTCAGCAAGGCGAGCCATGGCCGTGTAAGATCTTCTGAAATGGGCCGAGATTTTCCTTGCCTGCCGCAAGATGTCCTGGACCCCAGGGTATTTGACAAGGAATCGCTGCACGACCAAGTTTAAGACGTGTGCCATGCACGGCACGTGCGTGATTTTGCCCTGTTTCAATGCGCTAAGCAGATTGGCACCGTTGTCACACACCACTTTACCAACTGTCAAATTGAGCGGTGTTAGCCACTCATCTGCCTGTGAACGCAAAGCTGAAAGGAGTGCCGGGCCAGTGTGGCTCTTTGCTTCCAGGCACAACAGACGCAGCACGGCATGGCAACGTCTCACCTGGCATGTGGAATAGGTTCTGGGGAGCTTGGGCGGTGCAGTGGAAGAGACGCTAGCAGCGGAAAAGGAGGAGGCAGCTGAGGAGGAGAGGGAGGAGGATGGAGTAGGAGGAGGAGAAGAAGAGTCAGGCCTGCATGCAATCCGTGGCGGTAAAACCAAATCTACACGGGTGCCACGGGTTACATGCTTGACGGCCGTCAGAAGGTTCACCCAGTGGGCAGTAAAACTGATATACCTTCCCTGCCCGTGTTTGCTAGACCACGTGTCTGTGGTCAGATGTATCTTGGCACCGACACTGTGTGCCAGAGATACATTCACTTGCCGCTGAACATGGCCATATAGCTCTGGGATGCCCTTCTCTGAGAAATACTTCCTTCCTGGGACCTTCCATTGTGGTGTTCCAATGGCCACAAATTTGCGAAAGGCCTCCGAGTCCACCAGTTTATATGGCAGTAGTTGGCGGGCTATGAGTTCTGACAAGCCAGCCGCCAACCGTTGGGCAAGAGGGTTATCCGGCGTCATCATTTTTTTACGCTCAAACATTAGGCCCACGGAAGCCTGCCTTTTTGCAGAAAAATGTGAGCTTGGCGTGATGGAAGGTGGAGTGGAGGACAATTGTGAGGAGAGAGGAGAAGGAGAAGTAGAAGACGAGGCTGGACGGTGAGAGCCTGCAGTGTGGCTTTGTGTGTTCCGTTGCTCCCACTGGGCTCGGTGATGGCTGCTCATGTGCCTTCTTAAGGCGGTCGTCCCTAGGTGAGTATTGGGCTTACCGCGACTAACGCGTTGACTGCAAAGATTGCAGATGGCAACGCTATTGTCAGCAGCGGACACGTTAAAAAAAGCCCACACTGCGGAGCCATGTGCCGGTGTCCTGGGAGCGCCAGATGTGACCGTACATGGTCGATGACTCGCTCCTGATACATTTGCAGTCTGCTTTGTCCCTGCTGTGCAATGTAAGTCATTGCTGCTTCTCCTCCCTATCTGCTGGTCCATATCTCCCTCTGAACTCCCCTCCTCTTCCTCTCTTGTGGGCACCCACGTGACATCACTAGACACGTCATCATCAACGTCACCTTCCCCACCGCTATAAGTAGAGTAGGCAGCAACACCGGGGACCAACCTCCTCCTTGGGCTGATCTGGGTACTGGCGTCAGACTGCTGAGTAGCGCTTGTTGCTACCTCCTCTTCCTGATCCAATACCAAGAGTGGCTGCGCATCAGAAATGTCCTCTTGATATGGATCGGAAAATAATTCCAGTGACTCAAGCGGAAGGTATGTGGTGGTGGTGGTGGTGGTCGTGTTGTTGGTGGTAGTGTCTTTGGGGGTGCACATAGCAGAGAGTGAAGAAGAGGGTGCAGATCGAGAGGATGAGGAGGGTGCAGAAGAGTAAGGCTGAGCGAGCCACTCAACCAAGTCTGGTGCATCCTTTAAAGTAATTGAACGCACCTTCTGCAACTTCCCACTTTGGCTCAAGCCTGTTGCTCCTGCCCTACCCCTACCACCCCTGCGGAAGGGCCTGCCTCTTCCTCTGCATGTCATTTTTTAAATGACCCTGTGACAAAACTCTTAGTCCCTATACCGCTGAAGGACTGCTGCAGTATAGGTGAGCGGTCAGCAGTGGTGCACGTCAACCCTATCTATTGTGGACCTATAGCGGTCCTTACAGAACAGCAGACTGTACCGCACTCAAGCCTATGTACCGTAGCACCCTATACCAAGTTACCAGTCCTTATAAGAACTTTTGTGGACCAAGCAGGTTGTGTATTAGTGTTTAGCAGACTGTACGTCAGTCCCTATACCGCTGAAGGACTGCTGCAGTATAGGGCAGCGGTCAGCAGTGGTGCACGTCAACCCTATCTATTGTGGACCGATAGCGGTCCTTACAGAACAGCAGACTGTACCGCACTCAAGCCTATGTACCGTAGCACCCTATACCAAGTTACCAGTCCTTATAAGAACTTTTGTGGACCAAGCAGGTTGTGTGTTAGTGTTTAGCAGACTGTGCGTCAGTCCCTATACCGCTGAAGGACTGCTGCAGTATAGGGCAGCGGTCAGCAGTAGTGCACGGCAACCCTATGTATTGTGGACCGATAGCGGTCCTTACAGAACAGCAGACTGTAACGCACTCAGGCCTATGTACCGTAGCACCCTATACCAAGTTACCAGTCCTTATAAGAACTTTTGTGGACCAAGCAGGTTGTGTGTTAGTGATTAGCAGACTGTACGTCAGTCCCTATACCAATGAAGGACTGCTGCAGTATAGGGCAGCGGTCAGCAGTAGTGCACGGCAACCCTATGTATTGTGGACCGATAGCGGTCCTTACAGAACAGCAGACTGTAACGCACTCAGGCCTATGTACCGTAGCACCCTATACCAAGTTACCAGTCCTTATAAAAACTTTTGTGGACCAAGCAGGTTGTGTGTTAGTGTTTAGCAGACTGTGCGTCAGTCCCTATACCGCTGAAGGACTGCTGCAGTATAGGGCAGCGGTCAGCAGTGGTGCACGTCAACCCTATCTATTGTGGACCGATAGCGGTCCTTACAGAACAGCAGACTGTACCGCACTCAAGCCTATGTACCGTAGCACCCTATACCAAGTTACCAGTCCTTATAAGAACTTTTGTGGACCAAGCAGGTTGTGTATTAGTGTTTAGCAGACTGTACGTCAGTCCCTATACCGCTGAAGGACTGCTGCAGTATAGGGCAGCGGTCAGCAGTGGTGCACGTCAACCCTATCTATTGTGGACCGATAGCGGTCCTTACAGAACAGCAGACTGTACCGCACTCAAGCCTATGTACCGTAGCACCCTATACCAAGTTACCAGTCCTTATAAGAACTTTTGTGGAACAAGCAGGTTGTGTGTTAGTGATTAGCAGACTGTACGTCAGTCCCTATACCAATGAAGGACTGCTGCAGTATAGGGCAGCGGTCAGCAGTAGTGCACGGCAACCCTATGTATTGTGGACCGATAGCGGTCCTTACAGAACAGCAGACTGTACTGCACTCAGGCCTATGTACCGTAGCACCCTATACCAAGTTACCAGTCCTTATAAGAACTTTTGTGGACCAAGCAGGTTGTGTGTTAGTGTTTAGCAGACTGTGCGTCAGTCCCTATACCGCTGAAGGACTGCTGCAGTATAGGGCAGCGGTCAGCAGTAGTGCACGGCAACCCTATGTATTGTGGACCGATAGCGGTCCTTACAGAACAGCAGACTGTAACGCACTCAGGCCTATGTACCGTAGCACCCTATACCAAGTTACCAGTCCTTATAAGAACTTTTGTGGACCAAGCAGGTTGTGTGTTAGTGATTAGCAGACTGTACGTCAGTCCCTATACCAATGAAGGACTGCTGCAGTATAGGGCAGCGGTCAGCAGTAGTGCACGGCAACCCTATGTATTGTGGACCGATAGCGGTCCTTACAGAACAGCAGACTGTAACGCACTCAGGCCTATGTACCGTAGCACCCTATACCAAGTTACCAGTCCTTATAAAAACTTTTGTGGACCAAGCAGGTTGTGTGTTAGTGTTTAGCAGACTGTGCGTCAGTCCCTATACCGCTGAAGGACTGCTGCAGTATAGGGCAGCGGTCAGCAGTGGTGCACGTCAACCCTATCTATTGTGGACCGATAGCGGTCCTTACAGAACAGCAGACTGTACCGCACTCAAGCCTATGTACCGTAGCACCCTATACCAAGTTACCAGTCCTTATAAGAACTTTTGTGGACCAAGCAGGTTGTGTATTAGTGTTTAGCAGACTGTACGTCAGTCCCTATACCGCTGAAGGACTGCTGCAGTATAGGGCAGCGGTCAGCAGTGGTGCACGTCAACCCTATCTATTGTGGACCGATAGCGGTCCTTACAGAACAGCAGACTGTACCGCACTCAAGCCTATGTACCGTAGCACCCTATACCAAGTTACCAGTCCTTATAAGAACTTTTGTGGAACAAGCAGGTTGTGTGTTAGTGATTAGCAGACTGTACGTCAGTCCCTATACCAATGAAGGACTGCTGCAGTATAGGGCAGCGGTCAGCAGTAGTGCACGGCAACCCTATGTATTGTGGACCGATAGCGGTCCTTACAGAACAGCAGACTGTAACGCACTCAGGCCTATGTACCGTAGCACCCTATACCAAGTTACCAGTCCTTATAAGAACTTTTGTGGACCAAGCAGGTTGTGTGTTAGTGATTAGCAGACTGTACGTCAGTCCCTATACCAATGAAGGACTGCTGCAGTATAGGGCAGCGGTCAGCAGTAGTGCACGGCAACCCTATGTATTGTGGACCGATAGCGGTCCTTACAGAACAGCAGACTGTACTGCACTCAGGCCTATGTACCGTAGCACCCTATACCAAGTTACCAGTCCTTATAAAAACTTTTGTGGACCAAGCAGGTTGTGTGTTAGTGTTTAGCAGACTGTGCGTCAGTCCCTATACCGCTGAAGGACTGCTGCAGTATAGGGCAGCGGTCAGCAGTAGTGCACGGCAACCCTATGTATTGTGGACCGATAGCGGTCCTTACAGAACAGCAGACTGTAACGCACTCAGGCCTATGTACCGTAGCACCCTATACCAAGTTACCAGTCCTTATAAGAACTTTTGTGGACCAAGCAGGTTGTGTGTTAGTGATTAGCAGACTGTACGTCAGTCCCTATACCAATGAAGGACTGCTGCAGTATAGGGCAGCGGTCAGCAGTAGTGCACGGCAACCCTATGTATTGTGGACCGATAGCGGTCCTTACAGAACAGCAGACTGTACCGCACCCAAGCCTATGTACCGTAGCACCCTAGACAGACCAAGTTACCAGTCCTGATAAAGAGCTTTGTGGAACAAGTGAGTTGTGAATGATTAGCAGACTGCAGCAGAAGGGCAGCAGTCAAGTATAATATTCTTTCTATATTTGGAAGAAAGAATATTATACGTGTACAAGCCTATTACCGTACCACTGATACCAGTCCTGAAAAGAACCTTTGTGGAACTAATAGTAACAGCAAGTCTTTAAAATTATCCTCACTGCCTGACACACTGCTTCCTGCCTGTCCCTATACAAATTGGCAAAAAAGAGTAGGCTGGAACGATTAGCTGGAACAGCTCTTTTGTGGACCTGATAGTAACAGCTAATGATGATGATGATGATGATGATGAAGAAAGACTAATCTGGCTGAGCTGTCCCTAAAATAGCAGCATACAGCGCTCTGTCCCTTTATCTAAACTGACAAAAGAAACTCAGGCTGCTGACCTAACACCTATACCAGTCCTGAAAAGAACTTTTGTGTACCAAATAGCTAGCGTTTTCTCTGTCCCTACTCCACACAGGATCCTTTCCCTACAGTGACAGAAGAAAGAATGTAAAATGGCCACCGGATCGGGTGTATTTATAGGTTAGGGGGAATGTCCAAGTGTCCATGAGCTGTCATGTCTCAATTGGTTGTCCTGTAACACATGATAAACGTGTCACGAAAGGTTAAAGTTCTTGTATACATTAAACACGTAAGTCCGCCGGGGCGAACGACGGAAAAAGGCGTTCGAACCCGCGGACGGCGAAAGTCGGAAATTCGCCGCGAAACGACCGCCGGGCGAACCGTTCGGCCATCACTACACACAACACAACGGCTCTTTTCGGGGCCACCACATCCTCCTTACAAAGAGCTCCATACTATCTCATCACCACTACATCATACAAATACTTCTCGCCACATTTCTACCCCCCCCCATCACATCTCTTCACTCTTCTCACCCTTCTCCGTGATCGGATCTCTAACATTTCTTAGACCATTTCAGAGTAACAATTCTCACTTCTCTCTGGGAAGGAGATCTTTTCTCCTGCCGATCTCCAGTTCATAGAAAGATTCTCTCCATATCTCTATACTTCCCTCATCATTATTAGGAGATCGGGGAAAGGAAATCTGTTCAATATGTATAAAAAAGTAATTTCCCTCCCTCCTGTACACAGATCCCGGGATCACAACACACTATTCATTCTTCTGTATGAAGAAGACATTTCCTCTCCCCGATCTATCACAGGAATCTCTCATCTGCTATTCTACAACTTTCTCTAATCTTCCCCCCCACACACACACCGATCACATTGTTACACCTTCCCATCAGCACATCTTACACTCTCTTCTTTATTCTCATTCATTATTTACAGAAGACAATTATTGTCTCCCTGGAGAGAGATGTACATTTCTCATTCCAATCGTCAAATTATTTTATATGTCAGCCAATCAGCAGATAGAGATCTGTTCGCAGAACACCGTCATCTACAAACTGCACAGCGATGAGATTTCGGCCAGCAATTTGAAAATATTCCGATCAGCCAATCACAGCCTCTTGTGGTTCCTGTGTCAGCCAATCAGATCGTTTATATTATCATGCGGGGAGCTTTCGAAAAGCGCAGCCGGGAGATCAAATTTCAATCCAAATGTGACATCGGGGGCTGCTAATCCGCTTCATATTATTTCTGGGCGAAAATTCTATTTTCATCTATCTATCTATCTATCTGGGTGAAATTCTATTCTATGGCAGTGAGGAGCCCATTCTCCGCATAACACAATGTTCTTGTTGCTGATCATTCTAACATTCCCGATCAGTACAATGATTTCCCTTCTACCGATCACATGAAATATCGAAATGTGAATGGTCCCCTCCCCGGGACATCCCACAGACAGTGTGCGGGGATTGGGGATCTCCAGATCTCTGATCCGCAAATGAAATACGTTTTCGGGTCCTGAAATGACCCTTTAAAACGGCCCCTTCTGCTCGGGGGAATTAGGAGCTCTGACATTGGACTGCTTGTCTCCATAATAAATGAGATGTCAGAAAATTCTCACTGATCGGATTATTCCGTTCTTAGTGAATAACAAGTAGAAAGGTGACTTGTACAGCTTGTTCCATCCAGCACAATTCTGTACTAACATGAAGGGACAGATCGCTGAGCAGACAATGAATCGTGTCCCCCCAGCATTGTCCTCCCTGCTCCGGCCACATCTGGGATCGGTGCGATCATTACTTCTACATGTTCCATGTGTATGGATGAGCTTCGTATTCGAGTTGAATATACGTTCGACTCGAACATCGGCTGTTCGCCTGTTCGGCGAATTCCGAATGTTATGGGCCGTTTGCGCCAAATTCGTGTGGCGCTCACGGCCCACAATGCACTGCGTCATCGCAGTGCATTGCTGGCTCATGATTGGCCAAGCATGCACTGTGACCCCGCATGCTTGGCCAATCACAGTGCCAGCAGCGAGGAGAGCCATGATTGGCCACAGGCAGGATGCCTGTGGCCAATTATAGCTCAGGCTGTGTAGTACACACCCCACACTATATAAGGCCGCCAGCGCGGCGGCCTAGTGTAGTGTGTTGGCGTCTGAAGCAGTTAGTGGGTGTTCTGTGTACCTTCAACACATTACACACCGATCATTTTCGGACGATTTTCGATCTTGCTGTTGTGTAGTGGTTGTTGTCTGCGTGCCCTGACCGCAGTATACACCGCTATATTCACCTCACCTATATAGCTAGTGATCTATCTTTTATAATAGAGCTTGCAGTCAGTAGTGTTAGGAGCTTGTGCATGCTGTCTGCGTGCTCTGTACCCAGTACACACCGCTATAATCCACCTACATAGCTCTTCTCTATTTGAGCCCACTTGCCATCTGCAGGAGTTATTGGAAGTTGTGTGTGCCTCCAGCACAGCACAGTATACATCTGTATATACCCCTTTATCTCTGGTGTTCTATAAAAAAGGCATCTGCAGGAGTTAGTGGGTTTTTTGTGCCTCCAGCACAATATACACCTGTATCTACCCTTTATTGCTGTTCTCTAATAGAGGCATCTGCAGGGCTTAGTGGGTGTTGTGTGCCTTCAGTACAGTATACCCCTTTATCTCTGGTGTTCTATAATAAAGGCATCTGCAGGAGTTAGTGGGTGTTGTGTGACTCCATTACACTGCTGTTTTACCCAACTCCCTTCAGGCCATTACCATGTCTGGAAGGCCAGCAAGGAGAGGCAGATAGGCGCGAGCCGATAAAAGAGGGCAAGCAGGCTCTGTGTCTAGAGACAACAGTGCTGGTCGTGGACGTGGTGCATTGTCATCAGCACGTGGCCATGGGACATGCTTGTCCTTCTTTTCGGTAGCTGGACATGTTGTACCACAACATGCCAACGACTTGGTAGAGTGGATGACCAAGGCCTCTTCATCCTCCTCATCCTCTCTCACCCAGTCTCAGGGTACTAGCAAAGCAGCTGCCAACGCATCGTCTTCCCTCCTCTCAATGTCATCATTAGTGACTCCTTTCCTAGACCCACCACGTCCTCCTGAGGAGTCTCCTGAACTCTTTGAGCACAGTGTTGGGTACATGCTCCAGGAGGATGCCCAGTGTTTTGTAGGCTCTGATGATGACACTCAGCTAGAGGAAGGCAGTAGCGTGAGCGCAGAGAGAGGGGATGCTCAAGAAGGACAGCAATCTGGCAGTCATGTTCCACAAGCTGCAGCATACTGCCAGGTTTGCTACAGCGATGAAGAGGGAGGGGATGATGAGGGCACTGACTCCACTTGGGTGCCTGGTAGGAGAGAGGAGGAGGAGGAGGAGGAGGCACATGTCCAACGAGGCAGGATGCCCTCCGGGGGCCAGCTTAGGGGCAGTACACCGACTGAATCACACCGCAGAGCTCCGCCTGTGCAGGGCGCTGCCTCTGCGCGTTATTCTAAAAGTTCTTTGGTGTGGGCCTTTTTTTGAGACGAGTGCATCAGATCGCACCGCTGCTATTTGCAACATATGTCTCAAGCGCATCTCGCGTGGCCAAAACATCAGCCGCTTGGGCACCACATGCTTGACCAGACATATGTTGACCTGCCATGCAGCTCGTTGGCAAGCGTACCTCAAAGACCCACACCAAAGAACAAAGCCGACCTCTCCTTGCTCCTCATCAGCTGGCATCTCCAACCCCACTAGACCTTCGGTCCTCTCTGAAACCTGCTCTGAGAGGAATTAAGGTGTAGAATTAGGTGTGTCACAGCCAAGTGCTTCCGGGCACTCTGCTAGCAGTACACCCACGTCCGATTATAGCAGGCAAATGTCCCTGCCCCAGCTGCTGGACCGGCGAAAGAAGTTCACTCCCAGCCATCCACATGCTCAGCGGTTGAATGCTAGCTTGGCTAAATTGCTAGCACTTCAACTGCTGCCTTTTCAGTTGGTAGACTCGGCCCCCTTCCGTGAGTTTGTACAATGTGCGGTTCCTCAGTGGCAGGTCCCCAAACGCCACTTTTTCTGACGGAAGGCGATTCCGGCTCTCTACCGGCATGTGGAAGACAATGTCCTTGCCTCGCTGGACAGGGCGGTCAGCGGTAAGGTGCATATTACCGCTGATTCATGGTCCAGCAGGCATGGACAGGGACGTTACCTGTCTTTCACGGCCCATTGGGTCACTCTTCTGGCAGCTGGGAAGGATGCAGGACAAGGTGCAGTAGTGTTGGAGTTTGTTCCGCCACCACGCCTCCAAAATGCTACTATTGGTTGTGACACACCTCTCTCCTCCACCCCCTCCTCTTCTTCTTCCTCCATGGCCTCTTCCAGTGCTCTGTCCTCAGAACCAGCGGTGCTCCGTAGGCGTTCCAGGGGCTACGCAAGTACGCAGGCAAAACGATGCCATGCCGTGCTTGCGCTGGTTTGTTTGGGTGACAGGAGCCACACTGGGGCGGATGTTTTGTCAGCTCTGCAGGGGCAGGCCGAGAGGTGGTTGATGCCACTCCAGCTTAAGCCAAGAATGGTGGTTTGCGACAATTGCACCAACCTCCTCTCCGCCCTCCGACAGGGACAACTGACCCATGTGCCCTGTGTAGCTCACGTCCTTAATCTGGTGGTGCAGCGGTTCTTGGGCAGGTACCCCGGCTTACAGGATGTCCTGAAGCAGGCCAGGAAAGTCTGTGTGCATTTCCGCCGATCATTTAATGCCTTTGCTCGGCTGGCTGAGCTCCAAAAGGAGTTGAACCTGCCCAAGAAACGCCTTATATGTGACATGCCCACCAGGTGGAACTCAACATTGGCCATGCTGCAGCGGCTGCACACGCAGCAGAGGGCCATCAATGAGTACCTGTGCGACTACGGCACCAGGACAGGGTCAGGGGAGCTCAGTTTTTTCTCACCACGCCAGTGGGGCATGATCAGGGATGCATGCACTGTCCTGTCACCGTTTGAGGAGGCCACAAGGATGGTGAGCAGTGACAGTGCATGCATCAGTGACACTGTACCTCTTGTCCCCCTCTTGGAGCATACGCTGCCTCTCAAGGCCCCCTTTATCCATACAGTGTTCCTGCTGTGCCACCCATCACACAGGAAGAGGATGAGGAGGAGGAAGAGGAGGAGGATTATTGTGTCAGCATGGAGGTGGAGGCTGGCACTCTGCATCAGCTCAGCAGCAGCAGTCTTGTAGGGATGATTTACAGTCCCAAGAAACACGTGGACTTGTACGTGGCTGGGAGGAGGTAGCTGCGGATCATGTTGCCCTTAGTGACCCAGAGGACTCCGGACTGAATGCCTCAGCTAACCTACGCTGCATGGCCTCCCTGATCCTGAAAAGCCTGCGGAAGGATCCTCATATTCTTCGGATCAAGGAGAGGGACCATTACTGGCTGGCCACTCTCCTTGATCCACGGTACAAGGGTAAGGTTGCCGACCTTATCTTGCCATCGCAGAGGGAGCAGAGGATGAGACATCTCCGGGAGGCCTTGCAGAAAGGTCTGTGCAACGCGTTCCCAGAGACTGGGAGGTTACAAACTCCTGGTCCTGGACAACGTGTTGCTGAGGCATCGGTCAGAAGGAGCGGTGGAGAAGGTGGCCGTCTAACTGATGCTTTCAGACAATTTTTTAGTCTACAGCCCCAAGGTATGATCGGTTCCAGCAACCATCGCCAGCGTCTGATTTACATGGTGCAGGAATACCTAGGGGCAAGGTCAGACTTGGACACCTTTCCCACCGAAAATCCTCTGGCTTACTGGGTCTTGAGGATGGATCACTGGCCAGAGCTTGCACAGTATGCAATTGAGCTACTGGCCTGTCCTGCATCCAGCGTTCTTTCGGAACGCACCTTCAGTGCTGCTGGTGGCTTTGTTACCGATCACAGGGTGCGCCTGTCCACCGAATCAGTTGATCGACTGACCTTCATCAAGATGAATCAGTCTTGGATCACCCACAGCTACCAAGCACCTGAAGCTGATATAACCGAATAATTTTTTTTGAAATATCACATCCCTTCAAGACTGCCTATGCTGATGCTGAGTGACTGTCCTGTTATGTTGATTGTCTATCCTCTTCCTCCTCCGCTGATATGTTGGAAGAACATTTCTGGTTCTGGGTGATGCCATCAGCCCAATTTTTCTGCCCCTGTTTAACAGGGGCATTTAATTAAAATTTTTGATGCAATGCTTTGCAGCAGGGCTAATTCCTGCAATAAAACTAGAGTATATGGGAGAGCTTGCAGTGTGGTGGCACCAGCACCAGTCCCTAAAGCCCAATTTTTCTGCCCCTGTTTAACAGGGGCGTTTAATTACAATTTTTGATGCAATGCTTTGCAGCAGGGCTAATTCCTGCAATAAAACTAGAGTATATGGGAGAGGTTGCAGTGTGGTGGCACCAGCACCAGTGCCTAAAGCCCAATTTTTCTGCCCCTGTTTAACAGGGGCGTTTAATTACAATTTTTGATGCAATGCTTTGCAGCAGGGCTAATTCCTGCAATAAAACTAGAGTATATGGGAGAGGTTGCAGTGTGGTGGCACCAGCACCAGTGCCTAAGGCCCAATTTTTCTGCCCCTGTTTAACAGGGACATGTAATTACAATTCTTGATATAATATTTCACAGGAGGGCCCGTTCCTGTGCCCACCCAGAGTAACTGTGAGGACTTATAGTGTTGTGGCACCAGCACCACAACCACCAAAGGTCAATTTTTCTACCACTGTTCAACAATGGCATGTAATTACAATTCTTGATATAATCGTTCACAGCAGGGCGTTCCAGCGCCCACCAAGAGTCACTTTGAGGGCTTACAATGTTGTGGCAAAACCAACACCTTGTTCCGCCATTTCTGCAGAGCATATAGGGCAGGCCCCTACTTTCAAACATCCAACTTACAAACATCTCCTACTTGCAAACGGAAGGAGACAACAGCAAGTGAGATGAAAAAAGATGTACGACAAAACAAATTATACAGGGGTGATAACCCTTCACTATGTTTTCCAAAAAGCTTAAAAATAGTTTTTTTGACTGGAGCTACACTTTAAAAATGTACCAGTTGAAAATTACAAACAGATTCAACTTAACACAACAAACCTACACAGTCCCTGTCTTGTTTGCACCGCCTGTATACTGCTGTTCTGAGTATATAGGGCCTGGGGGCCACATGCATTTCCTTTTTTTAATATGGTTACGGGGTTCCCCTTAATATACGTACAAGACCCAAAGGGGCTGGTAATGGGCAGGGAGGGCTACCCATGCCATTTTTCTCAATGATTTTCAACCATATTGCAGGAACCAGATATAACATTAAAACCGCAAGCAGTTTTCAATGATGTTATTTCTGTTTAATGTCATTTTGTGCAGGGACTGTTCTAAACACGGGAAACACGTGGCACTTCACAGGCATACTACAGACACGCCCCAGGCACCATATTTAAAGGAACATTTTCCTTATTTTTTTCACTTTAATTATCATTAAAATCAGTGCTCCCGCCAAAACGGCCATTTTTATAAACATTTTAGGCATTGACCCATGTCCCCTGGGGCAGGAGCCAGGTCCCCAAACCCTTTTTAGGACAGTATCTTGCATATTAGCCGTTAAAATTAGCACTTTTAATTTCGAACGTTCGAGTCCCATAGACTTCAATGGGGTTCTAAAGTTTGTTCGAATTTGGGGTCCGTTCGAAAGTTCTGGTGCGAACCGAACCGGGGGGGTGTTCGGCTCATCCCTAGTGCCAAGATACATCTGACCACAGACACGTGGTCTAGCAAACACGGGCAGGGAAGGTATATCACTTTTACTGCCCACTGGGGGAACCTTCTGACGGCCGTCAAGCATGTAACCCGTGGCACCCATGTAGATTTGGTTTTACCGCCACGAATTGCATGCAGGCCTGCCTCTTCTTCTCCTCCTCCTACTCCATCCTCCTCCCTCTCCTCCTCGGCTGACTCCTCCTTTTCTGCTGCTAGCGTCTCTTCCGCTGCGCCGCCCAAGCTCCCCCGAACCTTTTCGACATGCCAGGTGAGACGTTGCCATGCTGTGCTGCGTCTGTTGTGCCTGGAAGCCAAGAGCCACACTGGCCCGGCACTCCTTTCAGCCTTGTGTTCACAGGCAGATCAGTGGCTAACACCGCTCAATTTGACAGTAGGTAAAGTGGTGTGTGACAACGGTGCCAATCTGCTTAGCGCATTGAAACAGGGCAAAATTACGCACGTGCCATGCATGGCACACATCTTAACCTTTTCATGACTAAGCCTATTTTAAGCATTTGGTGTTTACAAGTTAAAATCCGTATTTTTTGCTAGAAAATTACTTGGAACCCCCAAACATTATATATATTTTTTAGCAGAGACTCTAGAGAATAAAACGGCGATTGTTGCAATATTTTATGTCACACGGTATTTGCGCAGCGGTGTTTTAAATGCAACTTTTTGGGAAAAGGGACACTTTCATGAATAAAAAAAAAAAAAAAAACAGTAAAATTAGCCCAATTTTCTTGCATAACGTGAACGATAATGTTATGCCGATTAAATAGATACCAAACATGTCACACTTTATAATTGGTCTAAAAGACCCCCCATCCCTCCTTTACACTTCAATGTATTCAGATCGGCGAAAACGGCGATTCTGAATACCGTATATTTTTTTTAAAACCGGCGCCATTGGCAGCCGAGTAAATGGGAAGTGACGTCATGACGTCGCTTCCGTGTTTACTATTAGGATACAGGAACAAAGGCGATTTTTCTCAATGATTTTCATCCATATTGCCAGAACCATATATTACATTAAAACCAAAAGCAGTTTTAAATTACTTTTTTTTTTGTTAAATGCCATTTTGTGCAGGGACTGTCCTAAACACGGGAAACATGTGGCACTTCACAGGCATACTATAGACACCCCCCAGGCACGATATTTAAAGGAATATTTCAGGGTTTTTTTTTCAGTTTTTTTCACTTTAATCATTAAAATCAGTGCTCCCACCAAAACTGACATTTTTTAAAACATTTTAGGCATTGACCCATGTCCCCAAGGGCAGAAGCCAGGTCCCCAAACCCTTTTTAGGACTGTATCTTGCATATTAGCCATTACAATTAGCACTTTTTATTTTGAACGTTTGAGTCCCATAGACTTCAATGGGGTTCTAAAGTTCGTAAAAATTTGCGGTCCGTTCGAAAGTTCTGATGCAAACCGAACTGGGTGTTGTTCGGCTCATCCCTAGTGCACAGCTAGAAAGTATTTTGTGGCTGAAAATATGACCTGTAGGTTTTTAAGTTTTGCCTGCTATTAAAGTCAATGGGGTCCGCCGCAAACTTTTGTTCGTGAAACGTCCCGTCGGAAGTTCGTCCATCACTATTCGGCTCATCCCTAGTGCTGATAACACTGTTATCATACCATTACGCTCTATTTGCCATGTCATGTTGCTGTATGGTATATATTCATTTAGATGTAATACATACAAATGTATTGAATATATATATATATATATATATTAGACATTCAGACACGGGAATGATTGGGAATAAAATGGTTCGCAGATTTGGATTGGAGATCATGTGTAAACTCATTATGGTGATAAACACGTCCAATGATTTAGGAAATTTTTTTTTTTTTTAGGACTGTGTGCTGCCCGGGGTGATATTGTGATCAGATTTGTATGTATCTGATACTTTGTACATGTGAATTATGTTTATTATTATTATTGTTAATTAGAACTATAAGTACACAGAATGAGCTCAACCCCCCCCCCACCCTGTACATTGATCTGCTGTTGATTGAAATAGATACAAATAGACAAAGATTTGTCTGGGCTGATTGAGTAGATAGAATGTTTTGTTGTTCTTGCTTCTTTCCTCCATTGTGTTGAGGGTTAAGAACTCCACGATCTTCTCTTCTTGTGATTTCATGTAAAGTAACAATGTAAGGCGGGAGATTGTGGAGGATCTTTTATTGTAACAATGTGTGAGTGCGGCATAAGTGTTATTCAGCTCTGCCACCTTGTGGTCATTCCTGATAGAACACTGGGGTGTGTGTGCAGTACAAGGAGGTGAATAGGGGATGTATATACAGACAGAAAGTGGAGATGATCTCCGCGATAAATCTAGAATAAGGATGGGAATAGAAGGGAGGTTTATTCACCCCCTCCCCAGTCTGAGCGATCTACTCCGCGTCTAAAGATCAATATTATTATTATTTTAGCATTGCCTCACAAACATGCTCTACATAGAGCGGGACATTCCTGGTTTCTATTCCTATTCTTCAATTAAGTTATATATTATTAATACTGTCAGATAAAGTTCCCTGTAAAGGCAAAGCCTTTGCCTTCTTATCACACTCAGGCTTGTAATAGAGGTGAGGAGTAATGACAGGAAATGTGATCACAGTACATCATTCTCTCATCTCTTTTCATTCCAATCATTCTATGCTGATTGTCTACTCACCGCTAAACCCTCCAACCAAAACCATCCACCCCTCCTTACCCGTCCGTCCTAACAGTAATTCAGAGTTTCTATGATTTGTTTCATTTATTAGAACGTATTTCATGTGAAGGAACGATGTGATCTCCTTACAGGGACTGCTTTTTATTGTCCTTTAAATCTGCTGAATATCTTCTGGAGCTCAGAGATCATTCAATATTCAATACCAAACAAACATCCCCCAGCTGAAAGGAACACAGATCTCAGATCCTCCTTCACACTCTTTGGGAGGAAAATGCATTTTATTATCTGAAGAAATTGCCCAGATCTGTGATTGATGCAACTATTAAACTGATTCATTCAATTGTCCCGCCAGAATTCCATGGAACCTTCCAATGATCTCAGATGGAATAATCCGACACTAAAACCTGATATCTCTTCCTTCGGGAACATCGATCAACGCTTCTCTGAATTGTCGGGCAGTTTATCTAACCAAGAATAATAAATCCATTAGAAATATGAATGTTACCATTTCTTCTAATCTTTTTCTCGTACTTCACAATAGAGAATCCGCCCTGCTAGAGAATGTTTTCTATAGAAATCAATGAAAAGTCTATAGAACAAGTATTTTCTGGGTTGAAAACCAAAAAAGATCTCAGAACACATTTCTTTGAAATTTTCATCAGAAAGACATTAATGGCTGATGAAGGAAATGCCCAACAGCTTTAATTGGCTCATATTTCAAACTGCTACATTCAAACTTGCCCGCCAGAATTCTTTAGAATGTTACAGACAAATAATCAGCCCTATTATACCGCCAAATCCGACACTGAGATCATCAGATGAGACATTTATCCAAGAGATATCATCGATGCTTTATTTTCATCCATTAGTCCGGAATAAATAAAAATGGAGTCCGAAGATTATTGAATAATAATATAAAACATTTCCATATGTGCTCTTTTATTCCAAGTCCTCAGAATTCAGAAAACTAAATGGGGAACTGTAATATATCTATCTATCTATCTATCTATATATATATATATATATATATTTTATTTATTTATTTTTTTTCCTTCTCTCACTGTCTGATATATAATTTATACATATAGCAGATTGCACATATTTTACACTTCCTATCCAAAGATCGATAAATATGATATTATTGATAAAAATAGGTAATAATCATGACATGCCAGACAAATATGTACAATTAATCAATAAAGATAATGTTGTGCGTCTGATGGATCACATCAGTTTCCATTCAGCAAACTATTGAAAAGCTTCTAATTAAATGAAATTCTATGCTGGGTAATAAATGACTAGACCCGCCCATTCTCCTCCTGTCTCCCATCAGGTCCGCTCATCCTTAGGAAGGAGAGACGTCAGAAGCAATGTGTTTCTTTGTTTCGTTTTCAAAATTATGTTTTAGAAATATAAAATTACTATGAACAATTGGAACTGCTGATTGTTTTTCTGTTATGAAGTGTTAAAGATTTGCATTCTCCGTGCAATAGAATATATAGGAGCCTTATAAATGAATGACATTCCCTCTCTTTTGTTTTTTAATAATAAATGGGAATGACTCTATCACAGGAAGGTTTCCATCAGGTCCGCTCAGGCTGTATATAAGGAGGGCAGGCAGACGGCTGAGCTCAGTTCCTATTTGCGCAGGAAATACTCATCATGTCTGGTCGCGGTAAAGGAGGGAAGGGTCTGGGGAAAGGAGGCGCCAAGCGGCACAGGAAGGTGCTCCGGGACAACATCCAGGGCATCACCAAACCCGCCATCCGACGTTTGGCCCGCAGAGGGGGTGTCAAGCGCATCTCCGGACTCATCTATGAGGAGACCCGTGGAGTGCTGAAGGTTTTCCTGGAGAATGTCATCCGCGATGCCGTCACCTACACCGAGCACGCCAAGAGGAAGACCGTCACCGCCATGGATGTCGTCTATGCTCTCAAACGCCAGGGGCGCACGCTTTATGGATTTGGAGGCTAAACCCTCATAGACACCTACCTACTTCATCTACACAAAGGCCCTTCTCAGGGCCACCCACCTTCTCGTACAAAGAACTACATACCGCTATTTACGTTATCAGGAGAAGTAAATGAAATCTAAATGACGCGTCGTACACACTTCTGTAGCGGGAGGGTTTGTTCTGGGGGTTGGACACGTGACATTCGCCCTATATAGGCGATCTAAGTGTGATCACACTAGGAGATGAAAGGGGTGATTGCTTTTAATTGGCCTATTAAAGATTCAACGCAAACAGCCGTTTGGGTTTGTTGGGAAACGTCCAGAACTGGGATCGGATCAGCTTTAGCTGGACATTTCTCCCCTAAGTCTAAAGCCCCATACACACGATTCGATTTTCTGCAGATATTTCTCTTCAGATTTACCTAAACCACGCAGTGTAAGGGCCTGCCTGATTGTTTACAAATTGAAACTTAAGGTTTAATCTCTTATTATATGGTTTTGATAAACAATCGAATAGCGTGTATGGGTCCTAAGAACGTTCCATCCAGAGAACCAGATCTATTGTAGCGCCAAATCTCAGCAGGAAACGGATGGAGGATTTCTGTACAATTATCATCGGATTCGTTCATTTGTTAGGGTGGAAGAAGTTTTCATATTTCATCCGGAGTACAGATTGTACAGTCTTGAAGATCAACTCTCTACCCAATTGGATACAACATTGGATAGATCATTTTGTTGTGTTCTTACGACTCTTTGGTAAAGCAGATCGCACGTGTACCTGGAGATTACATGGAAAACATGAATCTTTAACACTCCCTAACACCAGTTCCAATATTTCATATTTATAAAGATTATTTTGAAAAGGAAACAAAGAAATGTATTTTATTCCTACATCTCTCCTTCCTGGGTGTAAAGCTGAGCGGAGATGAGAAGGGCGGCTCTATTCATTTTAGAAGCTTTTAAATATTTTGCTGAATGGAAACCGATGTAATTCATCAGAAGCGCAATATTGTCTGTATTGATTCATAGTACATATTTGTATCTTTTTTTCAGTTACATAATCCTATGCAGATCTGATTATGTATTGTACATACTGTTATATATCTGGCAGTGTCATGATTTCTACCAGTCCATTCACATTATATATATATTCTCTAAATGTAATATGGGGGAAATCTGTTACTGCTACATCTGATAGAGGCCAATCCCATGATCCTATACAGATCTCATGACAAACCTATTCTTCCAATTCTTTTTCGGAGAGAACACAAATCAACAGTTACTATTGTTAATATTTATAAAAGATTAGTAAAGAAATGTTTCTAAGATAATTACTTAGAAACATTGTTAATATTTTGCTGATTTCTCGTTACAGTGGATAACGATCTGTTTGTTTTATTGATTCATTGTACATATGTATCTGGGAGTGTCATGTTTTCTACCAGTCCTTTCACTTTTTAGAAATCTAGTAACAGAGAACATATTTTACATCATTCAACAATCTTCTGAATCGATTTCTATTCCAGACTAATCGATGAATCAGTTTGGGAACAAAGCGCTGATGATATTTCTCAGATAATTGTCTCATCTGATGGTCTCAGTGTCGGATTTGGCGGTATAAAATGACCGATTATTTGTCTGTAACGTTCTAAAGAATTCTGGCGGGCAAATGTGGAATGTAGCAGTTTGAAATATGGGCCAATCAGAACTGTCGGCGTTTCCTTCATCAGCCAATGATGTTTTTGATGAGGAATCCAAAGAAATGTGTTCTGATCTTTCTCCGTTTTCAGCCCAGAAAATGCTTGTTCTGTAGACTTTTCATTGATCTCTATAGAAAACATTCTCTAGGATTCTGTAAACCCCGGGAAATATATTATGTCAGCGCGTTTATCAAGTGTCTGGAATGTTCCCCGGAAGAATTGAAATTTTGTTTCATTACATTTCTGTGTCAGATTAGCCGATCTGAGATGATTGTGAGGTTCTATTTAAAATGAAGTGAAATCCGTTCCATACCCCGCCCGGCATAATAGGAACATTCTGAGATCTGTGTTCCCGATCAGTCGGAGGATGATTGTTTTACTACAATTTTCTGATCTGTAGATTCAGCAGAACCAATGTTTGAAGGACAATGCCGATCAGTCCCTATAAGAGGACCAGGTCCTCCAATAATACATTGCAGGCTCTTTATATGTAGTAATTGTCCTCCCTGTACAGATCTCCTGTACTAGAAGTGTGAATAAATAAGAATGTATTTCCCGTGTAAAGCTATGCAGACAATTGAGGGCTGATTGCATGCGATGTGGTAGACACAATGAGGGGTGTGTGGGGGGCTCTTTGTAGAGAGATGTGGGTGGCTCTGAGAAGAGCCTTTGTGTTGTAGAAATGAATGGATTTGGGAGTAGAAAGGAGTTGTCGGGATTACTTGGATTTGGCGGCGGCCTTGTGGCTCTCGGTCTTCTTGGGCAGCAGCACGGCCTGGATGTTGGGCAGGACTCCTCCCTGGGCGATGGTGACGCCGCCCAGCAGCTTGTTGAGCTCCTCGTCGTTGCGGACGGCCAGCTGGAGGTGTCGGGGGATGATGCGGGTCTTCTTGTTGTCGCGGGCGGCGTTGCCGGCCAGCTCCAGGATCTCAGCCGTGAGATACTCGAGGACGGCGGCCAGATAGACGGGAGCTCCGGCCCCGACCCGCTCCGCATAGTTGCCCTTCCTGAGCAGACGGTGAACACGACCAACTGGGAACTGCAGACCAGCCCGGGATGATCGGGTCTTGGCCTTAGCCCGAACCTTGCCTCCTTGTTTTCCACGTCCAGACATTGTGAGATTCTTCTGTTACTCTGCTAAAGAAAGATCGCTCATTTCTGCAGGTTCCATATTTTTATACAGTCAATGCTCTGACATCACACACTGTGGTTGGTTAATTTCCAAGCCAGCCAATTATGTTCTGACTTGTTTCTACACCAATCAGTAAACGAGCAAGGGAAGCGCTCCACTCCTCCCCACCACATGACTGAATCCTCCAATAGAAGAGTGAGGAGGGAGGAGACTTCATTTGCATAGGACGCCTATAAAAGCAGCACATGAGGGCGGCTCCAGCACACATTCCCTCCACACAGCGGAGATCACATTAACCCTTATCATGCCTGAACCAGCCAAGTCCGCCCCGGCGCCCAAGAAGGGCTCCAAGAAAGCCGTGACCAAGAGCCAGAAGAAGGACGGCAAGAAGCGGAGGAAGAGCAGGAAGGAGAGTTATGCCATCTACGTGTACAAGGTGCTCAAGCAGGTCCACCCCGACACCGGCATCTCGTCCAAGGCCATGGGCATCATGAACTCCTTCGTCAATGACATCTTCGAGCGCATCGCCGGCGAATCTTCCCGCCTGGCTCATTACAACAAGCGCCGCACCATCACCTCCCGGGAGATCCAGACCGCCGTCCGCCTCCTCCTGCCCGGAGAGCTGGCCAAGCACGCCGTCTCCGAGGGCACCAAGGCCGTCACCAAGTACACCAGCGCCAAGTAATCCCCCATCCCCCCATCATCATCCCAACACAAGACACAAAGGCTCTTCTAAGAGCCGCCCACCATTTCCATCAATGAGCTCTCATCACATTTTATTGAAATTAGAAATACATTAAGTGTACAATTGTCATAATCTGTTTGTTCTGCAATCTGATGAGGAAATTGTACATTTGAAGCTTTATTCTAATTAGAAATCCCTTTATGCTGGATTTTTTTTTTCTCCTAGACCCAAATCTACAATCCATGTTGGAGGATCTGATTTGTACATCAATGTTGTCGGCTAATGTGGGAACAAACCATCCAGTCACATTGTATCTCTTCCCGATCTCCGTATATTAGTATTTTTATTTTTATATATATATATATATATATATATATATATATATATATATATATATATCTCCACTAGGTGTCAGAGTTGCTCCTCAGAATACATGGGAGCTTTTTTTTTTTTTCCCGTAAATTGAAAGTGAATATTTATGTATATATAAGGATGACACACAATCTTATATACGTTTAGTTTGTGTTTTTTGATTTGTATAAGACTGCACAAATCATGCCAATGTCTGCAGACATATACATGGGGGATGCTTACATATTCAAAATAGTTTAGAGATCATCTGCTTAGAATTATTACTTATTCATCCTATTTTGTTTGATTTAATTTTGTCATACAGCACTTTTCTATGGGAGCTCAACCATAGATGTGGGGGAAGAGGCGGTTTAGATCAGCTGGGCAAACATTGGCTTCCCTGGTCTCTATCTCTCTATATAGGTGTGTAAGAGTATTTTCTCTAATAAAGGGTATTCCGTAAATTTCAGGTGCCTCAGATTACAATATACAGATTGGAAAGTGGAGGTTACAGGGAATATTGTCCCCTCCTTGTCATCTAATTTACTGAGATATGGGCAAACATAAATCAATCTCCATGTTTCTAATTCTTACACTGAGGAGTCTCTAATCTTTGATTATAAAAACATTTCTTTAGATTGTAAACTCCATGAGCAGAATTCTATTCCTTGTTTATTGAACTGTATTGTGATTGTACTGCCACCATTTTTTATTGTAAAGAGCTGTGTAAACTGTATGATATTAATATTAATTATAGTGTTAAAGTTGTACACACCAGCTCCAAGTAAATCCCCATCCCCCCAACAGGACACAAAGGTGTTGATTTACTAAAATTGGAGAGTGCAAAATCTGCTGCAGCTCTACATAGAAACCAATCAGATGGCAGGTTTTATTGTCACAGCTAGGGATGAGCTTCGTGTTCGACTCGAACATCGGCTGTTCGCCCGCTCGGCGAATTCCGAACGTTATGGTCCGTTCGCGCCAAATTCGTGTGGCGCTCACGGCCCACAATGCACTGCGATGGCGCAGTGCATTGCTGGCTCATGATTGGCTAAGCATGAACTGTGACCCCGCATGCTTGGCCAATCACAGCGGCATCAGCGAGGAGAGCCATGATTGGATGCCTGTGGCCTGTGGCCAATCATAGCTCAGGCTGTGTACTACACGCCCCACACTATATAAGGCCGCCAGCGTGGCGGCCTTGTGTAGTGTGTTGGCGTCTGAAGCAGTTAGTGGGTGTTCTGTGTACCTTCAACACAGTACACACCGATCGTTATCGGACGATTTTTCGTTCTTGCTCTTCTGTAGTGGTTGTTGTCTGCATGCCCTGACCGCAGTATACACCGCTATATTCACCTATATAGCTAGCGATATATCTATCTTTTATATTAGACCTTGCAGTCAGTGTTAGGAGCTTGTGCGTGCTGTCTGCGTGCTCTGAACCCAGTATACACCGCTATATCCACCTATATAGCAAACTATTTTGCTCGTTTTAAATAGAGCTTGCAGTCAGCGGTAGGAGCTTGTGCGTGCTGTCTGCGTGCTCTGAACCCAGTATACACCGCTATATCCACCTATATAGCAAACTATCTTGCTCGTTTTAAATAGAGCTTGCAGTCAGAGGTAGGAGCTTGTGCGTGCTGTCTGCGTGCTCTGAGCCCAGTATACACCGCTATATCCACCTACATAGCTCTTCTCTATTTGAGCCATCTGCAGGAGTTAGTGGAAGTTGTGTGTGCCTCCAGCACAATATACACTACCCAATTGCTGTTTTTCCCAACTCCCTTCAGGCCATTACCATGTCTGGAAGGCCAGCAAGGAGAGGCAGACAGGCGCGAGCCGATAAAATAGGGCAAGCAGGCTCTGTGTCTAGAGACAACAGTGCTGGTCGTGGATGCGGTGCATCATCATCATCAGCACGTGGCCATGGGACACGCTTGTCCTTCTTTTCAGCAGCTGGACGTGTTGAGCCGCAACATGCCAACGACTTGGTAGAGTGGATGACCAAGCCCTCTTCATCCTCCTCATCCTCTCTCACCCAGTCTCAGGGTACTAGCAAAGCAGCTGCCAACGCATTGTTTTCCCTCGTCTCAATGTCATCATCAGTGACTCCTTCCCTAGACCCACCACGTCCTCCTGAGGAGTCTCCTGAACTCTTTGAGCCCAGTGTTGGGTACATGCTCCGGGAGGATGCCCAGTGTTTTGTAGCCTCTGATGATGACACTCAGCTAGAGGAAGGCAGTAGCGTGAATGCAGAGAGAGGGGATGCTCAAGAAGGGCAGCAATCTGGCAGTCATGTTCCACAAGCTGCAGCATATTGCCAGGTTTGCTACAGCGATGAAGAGGGAGGGGATGATGAGGGCACTGACTCCACGTGGGTGCCTAGTAGGAGAGAGGAGAAGGAGGAGGAGGCACATGTCCAACGAGGCAGGATGCCCTCTGGGGGCCAGCTTAGGGGCAGCACACCGACTGAATCACACCGCAGAGCTTCGCCTGTGCAGGGTGCTGCCTCTGCGCGTTATTCTAAAAGTTCTTTGGTGTGGGCCTTTTTTGAGACGAGTGCATCAGATCGCACCACTGCTATTTGCAACATATGTCTCAAGCATATCTCGCGTGGCCAAAACATCAGCCGCTTGGGCACCACATGCTTGACCAGACATATGTTGACCTGCCATGCAGCTCGTTGGCAAGCGTACCTCAAAGACCTACACCAAAGAACAAAGCGGACCTCTCCTTGCTCCTCATCAGCTGGGATCTCCAACCCCACTAGACCTTCAGTCCTCTCTGAAACCTGCTCTGAGAGGAATGAAGGTGTAGCATTAGGTGTGTCACAGCCAAGTGCTTCCGGGCACTCTGCTAGCAGTACACCCACGTCCGATTATAGCAGGCAAATGTCCCTGCCCCAGCTGCTGGACCGACGAAAGAAGCTCACTCCCAGCCATCCACATGCCCAGCGGTTGAATGCTAGCTTGGCTAAATTGCTAGCACTTCAACTGCTGCCTTTTCAGTTGGTAGACTCGGCCCCCTTCCGTGAGTTTGTACAATGTGCGGTTCCTCAGTGGCAGGTCCCCAAACGCCACTTTTTCTCACGGAAGGCGATTCCGGCTCTCTACCGGCATGTGGAAGGCAATGTCCTTGCTTCGCTGGACAGGGTGGTCACCGGTAAGGTGCATATTACCGCTAACTCATGGTCCAGCAGGCATGGACAGGGAGGTTACCTGTCTTTCACGGCCCATTGGGTCACTCTTCTGGCAGCTGGGAAGGATGCAGGACAAGGTGCTGTAGTGTTGGAGGTTGTTCCGCCACCACGCCTCCAAAATGCTACTATTGGTTGTGACACACCTCTCTCCTCCACCCCCTCCTCTTCTTCTTCCTCCATGGCCTCTTCCAGTGCTCTGTCCTCAGAACCAGCTGTGCTCCGTAGGCGTTCCAGGGGCTATGCAAGTACGCAGGCAAAACAATGCCATGCTGTGCTCGCGCTGGTTTGTTTGGGGGACAGGAGCCACACTGGGGCGGATGTTTTGTCAGCTCTGCAGGGGCAGGCCGAGAGGTGGTTGACGCCACGCCAGCTTAAGCCAGGAATGGTGGTTTGCGACAATGGCACCAACCTCCTCTCCGTCCTCCGACAGGGACAACTGACCCATGTGCCCTGTGTAGCTCACGTCCTTAACCTGGTGGTGCAGTGGTTCTTGGGCAGGTACCCGGGCTTACAGGATGTCCTGAAGCAGGCTGGGAAAGTCTGTGTGCATTTCCGCCGATCATTTAATGCCTGTGCTCGGCTGGCTGGGCTCCAAAAGGAGTTGAACCTGCCCAAAAACCGCCTTATATGTGACATGCCCACCAGGTGGAACTCAACGTTGGCCATGCTGCAGCGGCTGCACACGCAGCAGAGGGCCATCAATGAGTACCTGTGCGACTGCGGCACCAGGACAGGGTCAGGGGAGCTCGGTTTTTTCTCACCACGCCAGTGGGGCATGATCAAGGATGCATGCACTGTCCTGTCACCGTTTGAGGAGGCCACAAGGATGGTAAGCAGTGACAGTGCATGCATCAGTGACATTGTACCTCTTGTCCACCTCTTGGAGCATACGCTGCGTGGAATAATGGACAGGGTACTTGAGGCAGAACAGAGGCAGGAAGCAGAGGACTTCCTTGCCTCTCAAGGCCCCCTTTATCCAGACAGTGTTCCTGCTGTGCCACCCATCACACAGGAAGAGGAAGAGGAGGAGGAGGATGATTGTGTCAGCATGCAGGTGGAGGCTTGCACTCAGCATTAGCAGCAGTCTTGTAGGGATGATTTACAGTCCCAAGAAACCCGTGGACTTGTACGTGGCTGGGAGGAGGTAGCTGCGGATCATGTTGTCCTTAGTGACCCAGAGGACTCCGGACCGAAATGCCTCAGCTAACCTACGCTGCATGGCCTCCCTGATCCTGCAAAGCCTGCGGAAGGATCCTCGTATTCTTCGGATCAAGGAGAGGGACCATTACTGGCTGGCCACTCTCCTTGATCCACGGTACAAGGGTAAGGTTTGGCGACCTTATCTTGCTATCGCAGAGGGAGCAGAGGATGAGACATCTACGGGAGGCCTTGGAGAAAGGTCTGTGCAACGCGTTCCCAGAGACTGGGAGGTTACAAACTCCTGGTCCTGGACAACGTGTTGCTGAGGCATCGGTCAGATGGAGCGGTGGAGAGGGTGGCCGTCTGACCGATGCTTTCAGACAATTTTTTAGTCCGCAGCCCCAAGGTATGATCGGTTCCAGCAACCATCGCCAGCGTCTGATTTACATGGTGCAGGAATACCTAGGGGCAAGGTCAGACTTGGACACCTTTCCCACTGAAAATCCTCTGGCTTACTGGGTCTTGAGGATGGATCACTGGCCAGAGCTTGCACAGTATGCAATTGAGCTACTGGCCTGCCCTGCATCCAGCGTTCTTTCGGAACGCACCTTCAGTGCTGCTGGTGGCTTTGTTACCGATCACAGGGTGCGCCTGTCCACCGAATCAGTTGATCAACTGACCTTCATCAAGATGAATCAGTCTTGGATCACCCACAGCTACCAAGCACCTGAAGCTGATGTAACCGAATAATGTTTTTTGAAATATCACATCCCTTCAAGACTGCCTATGCTGATGCTGAGTGACTGTCCTGTTATGTTGATTGTATGTCCTCTTCCTCCGCTGATATGTTGGAAGAACATTTCTGGTTCCGGGTGATGCCATCAGCCCAATTTTTCTGCCCCTGTTTAACCAGTTGTACGTCGACAGAATGGCACGGGCAGGCATATGGGCGTACCTGTACGTCCCTGCCTTCCCGCGGGTGGGGGGCCCCCCCGGCGCCAGCGGCGGTCGGAATCCGTTCAGGAGCGATCCGGGATGAGGGGGCGGCCGTTCGTTCATGGCCACCCCCTCGCGATCGCTCCTGACGAATGGAAGTGCAGTGTGACATCACTTCCTCTCCTGTAATGTAAATACAGGCAGAGAAAGTGATGTAATCTCTCCTCCGTGTCAGTATTTTTCGTTCCAGCACCGAGGAGAGAGGATCGGTGAGTTGCACCAACACTACACAATACAGTAGAACATGCCAGGCACACTCTCACCCCCCCTTCACCCCCCCAATCACCCCTGCACCCCCAGTCACAGTGACACCAATTGCATTATTTTTATTTTTTTTGCATTGGCGTCATTTGTGACTGTAATAACTGTTAGGGCAGTTAGGGTTAGCCCCCTTTAGTTCTAGGGTACCCCCCTAACCCCCCCAATAAAGGTTTAACCCCGTGATCACCCCCCGTCGCCAGTGTCACTAAGGCTGGGTTCACATTGCAGCGGTTTATGAGAACGGATGTGATTCGCACCGCACTGCAAATCACATCCGATCTCTGTGCGATTCTAGTTCAGCCATACAGACAGTATGGCTGAATTCGCATCGCACCCGCCGCACCCGCCGCAAACTCGCACGGGACCCTTTTTTTGGTCCGCAACAGAATCGGATCGCATGGGTGTTCACACCATGCGATCCGATTCCTGTCCGAGTTTGCAGATCGCACTGCAATATGCGAACTGATCTGGGGGTGTCATTAATACTTCACTGACACTCCCAGCAGTTCGCATAGGGCAGTGTGATGCGGGAACCCGCCGCGGATTCGTGGCGTTCCCGCATCGCTCCAGTCTGAACCCAGCCTAATAAGCGATCGTTTTTCTGATCGCTGTATTAGTGTCACAGGTGACGCTAGTTAGGCAGGTAGGTATTTAGGTTCGCCGCAGCTTTTTATAGCGCCAGGGACCCCCATATACTACCGCATAAAGCCCCCTGATTGCCCCCTAGTTAACCCTTTCACCAGTGATCACCATATAACTGTTACAGGTGACGCTGGTTGGTTAGTTATTTTTTTATAGTTTCAGGGCACCCGCCATTTATTACCTAATAAAGGTTTAACCCCCTGATCACCCGGCGGGTGATATAAGTTTGAGGGTCAGATAAGGTCTGCGTCACCCCAGGCAGCGTCAGGTTAGTGCCAGTACCGCTAACGCACAAAGCATACACCTCCCTTAGTAATATAGTATCTGATCAGATCTATATTAGCGTCGCCAGCAGTTTAGGTTTCCCAAAACGCATTGTTAGCGGGATCAGCCCAGATACCTGCTAGCACCTGCGTTTAGCCCCTCCGCCAAGCCCAGCCCAGCCCACCCAAGTGCAGTATCGATCGATCACTGTCACTTACAAAACACAACGCACATAACTGCAGCGTTTCGCAGAGTCAGGCCTGATCCCTGTGATCGCTAACAGTTTTTTTTGTAGCGTTTTGATACAGTCGCTGACAGCCTAGGTGCTTTTTTACCTGTGAGTAGGGATGAGCCGAACACCCCCCGGTTCGGTTCGCACCAGAACTTTCGAACGGACCCCAAATTTGTACGAACATTAGAACCCCATTGAAGTCTATGGGACTCGAACGTTCGAAATTAAAAGTGCTAATTTTAACGGCTAATATGCAAAACACTGTCCTAAAAAGGGTTTGGGGACCTGGCTCCTGCCCCAGGGGACATGGGTCAATGCCTAAAATGTTTTTAAAAATGGCCGTTTTGGTGGGAGCACTGATTTTAATGACGATTAAAGTGAAAAAAAAAAGTGCAATATTCCTTTAAATATGGTGCCTGGGGGGTGTCTGTAGGATGCCTGTGAAGTGCCACGTGTTTCCCGTGTTTAGAACAGTCCCTGCACAAAATGACATTAAACGGAAATATCACCATTTAAAACTGCTTGCGGTTTTAATGTTATATCTGGTTCCTGCAATATGATTGAAAATCATTGAGAAAAATGGCATGGGTAGCCCTCCCTGCCCATTACCAGCCTATTTGGGTCTTGTACGCATATTAAGGGGAACCCTGTACCCATATTTAAAAATAGGAAATGCGTGTGGCCCCCGGGCCCTATATACTCAGAACAGCAGTATACAGGCGGTGCAAACAAGACAGGGACTGTGTAGGTTTGTTGTGTTAAGTTGAATCTGTTTGTAATTTTCAACTGGTACATTTTTAAAGTGTAGCTCCAGTCAAAAAAACTATTTTTAAGCTTTTTGGAAAACATAGGGAAGGGTTATCACCCTTGTATAATTTGTTTTGTCGTCCATCTTTTTTCATCTCACTTGCTGTTGTCTCCTTCCGTTTGCAAGTAGGAGATGTTTGTAAGTTGGATGTTTGAAAGTAGGGGCCTGCCCTATATGCTCTGCAGAAATGGCGGAACAAGGTGTTGGTTTTGCCACAACATTGTAAGCCCTGAAAGTGACTCTTGGTGGGCGCTGGAGCGCCCTGCTGTGAACGATTATATCAAGAATTGTAATTACATGCCATTGTTGAACAGTGGTAGAAAAATTGACCTTTGGTGGTTGTGGTGCTGGTGCCACAACACTATAAGTCCTCACCGTTACTCTGGGTGGGCACAGGAAGGGGCCCTCCTGTGAAATATTATATCAAGAATTGTAATTACATGTCCCTGTTAAACAGGGGCAGAAAAATGTGGCCTTAGGCACTGCTGCTGGTGCCACCACACTGCAACCTCTTCCATATACTCTAGTTTTATTGCAGGAATTAGCCCTGCTGCAAAGCATTGCATCAAAAATTGTACTTAAATGCCCCTGTTAAACAGGGGGAGAAAAATTGGGCCTTAGGCACTGGTGCCGGTGCCACCACACTGCAACCTCTCCCATATACTCTTGTTTGATTGCAGGAATTAGCCCTGCTGCAAAGCATTGCATCAAAAATTGTAATTAAACGCCCCTGTTAAACAGGGGAAGAAAAATTGGGCCTTAGGCACTGGTGCTGGTGCCACCACACTGCAACCTCTCCCATATACTCTTGTTTGATTGCAGGAATTAGTCCTGCTGCAAAGCATTGCATCAAAAATTGTACTTAAACGCCCCTGTTAAACAGGGGCAGGAAAATTGGGCTGATGGCATCACCCAGAACCAGAAATGTTCTTCCAACATATCAGCGGAGGAGGAAGAGGATAGACAATCAACATAACAGGACAGTCACTCAGCATCAGCATAGGCAGTCTTGAAGGGATGTGATATTTCAAAACAAATTATTCTGTTACATCAGCTTCAGGTGCTTGGTAGCTGTGGGTGATCCAAGACTGATTCATCTTGATGAAGGTCAGTCGATCAACTGATTCGGTGGACAGGCGCACCCTGTGATCGGTAACAAAGCCACCAGCAGCACTGAAGGTGCGTTCCGAAAGAACGCTGGATGCAGGACAGGCCAGTAGCTCAATTGCATACTGTGCAAGCTCTGGCCAGTGATCCATCCTCAAGACCCAGTAAGCCAGAGGATTTTCGGTGGGAAAGGTGTCCAAGTCTGACCTTGCCCCTAGGTATTCCTGCACCATGTAAATCAGACGCTGGCGATGGTTGCTGGAACCGATCATACCTTGGGGCTGCGGACTAAAAAATTGTCTGAAAGCATCGGTCAGACGACCACCCTCTCCACCGCTCCATCTGACCGATGCCTCAGCAACACGTTGTCCAGGACCAGGAGTTTGTAACCTCCCAGTCTCTGGGAACGCGTTGCACAGACCTTTCTCCAAGGCCTCCCGGAGATGTCTCATCCTCTGCTCCCTCTGCGATAGCAAGATAAGGTCGCCAAACCTTACCCTTGTACCGTGGATCAAGGAGAGTGGCCAGCCAGTAATGGTCCCTCTCCTTCATCCGAAGAATACGAGGATCCTTCCGCAGGCTTTGCAGAACACTTGCAACATTAATCGTCGCAAGGCGTATTGGAGCGGGTACCGTCATCCTTAGTGATTAAAGTTTACGTTCCTCTCTATATTACATGCCTAGGTCAATCCTCCTCAGAGTCAGAGGATAGGACCCCGAAACGGTTCCAGAGGGCGAGCGAGGGTCCCCCACCCACCCCCAGACTGGTGCTAGGCTGGGGGTCCTCGCCACCCTCCTTCCGCAGGCCCTTCCTCTTCCGCTTTTTCATTTTTTTTTACCCAGTCGGACTTGGGGGGCTCCCTCCCGCTCTCACCATCTGACCTCCCACTAGACACGTCTTTGGGGCGCTTATTCACCCCCTTACCCACCTCAGAGGTGTCCATTGGGATACCCCGCCAGGCCGACCTGCCGACCACCCACTATCTCCGTAGAGGGAGGAGGCATAACAAGGGCCGCCGGATCCGGAGGCGGACGCAGTACATCTGGGGGGGGGGGGGGGAAACGGGTGGGGGAGGGAAAGAAGGGGAGGAAGGGGAAGAAGGGGAAGGTGGTAGGGGACGGAAAGGGGAGGCAGGGAGAGGGGAAACAAGAGGGGGGAGGGGAAGGGGGAGAGGGGGGAACCGGATGGGGGGGATGTTTTTTAACCGAGGGTTTTTTAGGTTTAGTCTGTTTCTCAGCTGGCTTTCCTACCATCGCCCCATCGGGCACAGGGCCGGACAGGGCCTGGGGAACCTACTGACATGCCTGCTGATGCAGTGCCTGCCCCCTGCTCACGCCTGGGGGGTCTGACCCTTTGAGGGAGGGGGGCACCCTCATTCTGTGGCCCAGAAGGTTTGGGATCCCCACTTTGTCTAGGGATAGGCTTACCCTCCGGGCCTGGAGCACTCCCCTCAGCCTGGCACCCCCTAAAAGCCTTGGGGCAGCGGCTGAAAGGGTGCCCCATTTCCCCACAGAGGTTGCAAACTATGAGTCTGCAACCCTCAGGTGAGTGGCCGAAGCCATTACACCTCACGCAGCGAGGCATGGTGCAGTCCGCTCTAAGGTGCGTGGGACTGCCACATTTGAAACACCGACAGGGCTGGCCAGGGTAGAAGACCAGGCTCTGGTCTCTCCCTATAAATGCGCTCCCGGGTACATGCGCCACGGTATTGTTGTGGCGCTTGAGCCGGATCCTGACCAACCAAGCACCCGTCCAGACCCCGCGCTCGTCCAAACTCTTCCTCAACCCTGTCTGGAGCTGTCCATACCGCGCCAGCCAGGTTGCGATATCCTCAGGAGGAAGGGACTCGTTTCTAATCAAGACGGTCACATTTTTTATCTCCTCCTGCCTCGAAAGAGGCACTACACGGAAACCTTTCCATGGATCTGACTTTCTGACGATCTCGTACAGGGTCAGGAAAAGCTCCATAGAGACCACGGAGACGAAGCTCACATCGAACTCCTTGCTGTTTGCGGGATGTATGACCGCGAACAAGTCAGAAACCTTAAAGCGCAACCCCAGCATGTAGTCAATTACTTGACCCCTACTGGGACACGCTGACGTCCCCTCCCACCTAAACTGCACCGCATTCCGCCTGCACCTTTCTGGACCCCCCGTACCCCTTGACCAAGCCTGTGCCCCTTGGAGCTGCTCCTCAGGGGGGGCCCAGAAATTCTGGGCACCAAACTGGCCATACAGGGGGCCCAGAGGGACAGAGGAACCTGCCACCTGGGCAAATGAGCGCCCAGCTTTCAGGGCACCTAAGAGGTTTGCCTCTTCCTGCGTGCCCAATAAGGGATTCGGGACTGTGGGGGAAGGGCCAGACCCCCGTTGAGATGAGCCCATGGGCTCCGACGGAGCAGCACACGCCCCCCCCCCCCACTCCCACCCTCTACCCTCCTCCCAACAGGCACCTTGTTTTTAACCACCTCCAAGGTTGGAGACATAGCCACACCCCCCACAGCGGCGGAGGCTTGGGAGGAAGCTACCTCCATCTCCTGAGCCATATCCCGCTCCTGCCGCTGAGACCCCTCCAGCTCCCTGATAAAGCTTAGGGCTGGACATTCTCCCCCTAGCTCCCCCATGGGGGACTCCCCCCAACTTGTTTGCCTACCGGGTAAAACTTCACCGGAAGATTCTGGGGTCCCCAAGGCAGCAGCCACCAGCGGAGTCCCCGAGGCTCCCAGAGCTCTCACCCGTCCCAAGGGAGCAGGAGACTTGGCCACCAAGGCCCGGGGTGTCCCCACCTCCTCAGCACACATTTTCGCGACCTCCGGGGCCACCGCAAGTGGTACTTCCGGTTCAGGGAGGTCACCTTCGGCCGCATTCCCGGAAACCGGAAGTGACACATCCACCTCCCCGCCCCGACCTTCCCTAGTGTCTGCAATGGATGTCTGTCCAAGAAGTTCCTTCTGTACATAGTCCGAGCTTGCCGGCACCTCCCCCTCACTACATGCGGCCGAGGCGGGGGCCGCCATTACGGTCGGCACCCCTCGCACTGTCTCGGATGCTGCGGGCTCGATCGGGCCACTGGGGGGGGGCGCACAGCAACGTCATCCACCAACCTCCGGCCACCAGCCTTCACAGGTCCCTCCGGGTGGCCTCTAGTGAGGACCACCACCAGCTTCCTCCCATGCTGTTCCGTCTGACTTGCCTCTCCCCCGGAGCTTCCCTGCGCATCATGGGGTGCCCTACCCGGACCTACCTGCTTCCCAGCTTCTGGAAGAGCAGGTGAAACAACAGGGATCCGGGGACCCTCCGCACCTACGGCTCCAGGGGCCACGCTCACCCGGCTGGTCTCCACCTCGGGGCGCTGATCTTCCTCACACATCGAGACTACTTCCTCCACTGGGGTTCGCAGCTTCTCCTCCATTTCCAGCAACGCTTTCTGGTAAGAGCCTTTTCTCCTGGCTGTCTGGGATCCTTCCTGGCTTGCTCTCAGGAGCTCTTTTTCACTTTCGGAGAGGAAGCCCCTCTCACCAACTCCGCGTTCGCAGAGACCACCCAGCAGCCGCCACAGTCTTTCCTCCCTGGAGAGGTCTTTCACTCCAGGGGGATGAACCACGGTCTCAGGCCGGGAAGAGGGCCCCGGACCTGGGCTGGCTGACGCCATCATCTCCCACTCCTCCTCCACCACCTCTCTGGAAGCTCTCACTCTCTCAGGACAGGTCAGAGCATGCAGCCAGCACGCACAAGCTCCTAACAATGACTGCAAGCTCTATTTAAAAAGAGCAAGATAGCTAGCTATATAGGTGGATATATCGGTGTATTCTGTGGTCAGGGCACGCAGACAGCACGCACAATCTCCTACAACTGACTGCAAGCTCTATTTAAAAAGAGCAAGATAGCTGCTATATAGGTGGATATAGCGGTGTATTCTGCGGTCAGGGCACGCAGACAGCATGCACAATCTCCTACAACTGACTGCAAGCTCTATTTAAAAAGAGCAAGATAGCTAGCTATATAGGTGGATATAACGGTGTATTCTGCGGTCAGGGCACGCAGACAGCACGCACAGTCTCCTACAACTGACTGCAAGCTCTATTTAAAAAGAGCAAGATACATAGCTATATAGGTGGATAAAGCGGTGTATTCTGCGGTCAGGGCACGCAGACAGCACACACAATCCCCTACAACTGACTGCAAGCTCTTTTTAAAAAGAGCAAGATAGCTTGCTATATAGGTGGATATAACGGTGTATTCTGCGGTCAGGGCACGCAGACAGCACGCACAATCTCCTACAACTGACTGCAAGCTCTATTTAAAAAGAGCAAGATAGCTTGCTATATAGGTGGATATTTTTTTTAATGGTTATCTGCTACCGAACATACAAATTTTTCATTACAAATCAAATATCAGTTAACATACACTTTGCAATTTAACAGATAATAAACTATACAAACAAAAGGGAAAAAACAACTTACATGTCATCTTCCCCCTCCTCCTCCCCAGAAGAAAAATTTATAAGTAGAGCATCACCCCTACTGCTAGGCCCTTCTGGTGGCCCAGGATCCACCTCAGGTAACGGGGCCCTTTTTTTCTTCTTCTTCCCCTGCTTTTTCCTAATCGTGACCCAAGCCACTTCACCCTCCTCATCCGATACTTCTTTTGGGCGTTTCTGAGCCCCCTTAACCGAGACTTCCATCTCCTCCTCCCCAGACCTGTCATCCCCAGCCGAAGAATCGGATGAGGAGACAGTGACCAGACGTCTGCCCGGCCTACATCTCCGAGGAAGGGGAGTGGGAGCAGTAACCTGGGAAACAGAACCCTGTGCCCCCCCCTTATCCAAAAAGGGAGGCCCAACTACCTCCACCTGACCAATATCTGGACCGGGCACCTGAACTTCAGTGACAGGGGCCTGGGCAACATCTGCAGGCCGTACCCCCTTTTCTCTTTGAGGGACCCTACTTGCCTTTTGGGTTTGAGGTGCACCCTGTGGCTCCGCCGTAGGAGCGCTTCCCTGCCTTTCCCCTCCAGAACTCTGCCCAGCAGGAGGAGGTGCACTATCCCCTCCTGGCCCACCACCTGCTGCAGCTTCACCCCTGTAGGCTCTGGGGCATCTGCTAAAGGGATGCCCCATTTGACCGCAAAGGTTGCAGCAGATCAACCCACACGTGTCACCTGAGTGTCCAAACTTATTGCACTTAGTGCAGCGCACAACTGTGCAATCTGCACTCATGTGGGTTGGACACCCACACCTGAAACACCTACGGGGCTGGCCTGGGTAGAACACCAGGATTCTATCTCGTCCCAGGAAAGCACTTCCTGGGACATGTGCAACCGTGTTGCCAGATCTTCTCAAACGAATCCTGGTGTTCCATGCTCCAGTCCATACCCCACGCTCGTCTAAGCATTTATTTAGAGGACACTGCAACTGGCCGTGTCTCCCCAGCCAAGTTGCTATGTCCTCCGGGGGCAGGCTCTCGTTCCTTACTAACACCGTCAGGTTTTTAATCTCCTCCTGCCTACTCAAAGGAATCAGGCGGAACCCTTTCTAGGGATCAGCCCCTTTAACCAACCCAAAAGCGGTTATAAAACGCTCCATAGTCACAGCGTTGGTGAAACTGACATCAAAGTCAGGGGTGCCAGCTGGGTGGATCACAGCAAATAGCTCAGCCACCCTGAACCCCAACGCCAGGACCATGTCAACCACTTGGCCCCTCGTGGGGCACTGACCTTCACCCTCCCATCTCAGCTGGACCACATTCCTACGCTTGCGCTCCGGACCACCTGTCCCCCTAGACCAAGTACTGGCCCCAGGGGTCTGACCAGCCGGGGGTACCCGAAAGTTACTGGCCCCAAACTGGTGGTACAGGTGGTCCAGAGGCACACTGGACCCAGCCACATTGGCGTAGGAACGCCTTTCACCAAGTGCCGTCAGCAACTTTACCTCCGGTGTCCCCCTTAGTACGGGTCCCGGAGGAGGAGCCTCTGCCACAGACACTGGGGGTACAACATGAGAAGCAGCCCCCCCACTCACGGCATGGGAAGTCACACTCCCCACATCGTTTACCCCAGCCTGAACTTTAGGATAGGTCTCATCCTCAGAGCTATAAAGCAAAGCCTCCCAGGCTTCCTGCCACTCCACCTCCATATGGGCCCCGCAGGAATCCACTGACACTTGGCTCGGCCCTGATTGAGAACCCTCCAAGCCGCGAATGAACGTCATTGCAGGGTTCTCACCATCAAGCTCGCCCATTGGGCAGTCACCCCAGGCCGTAGCTTGTTCTGGCACTATACAATTAGACATTTCAACATTACTGTTACTGTTACTGTTTACACTCTCTTGACCAGAAAGCAGACCGGAAGTCCTTTGAAAACGACCCTCGGGGTCAACTTCCGGACCCGCCACCGTCACTTCCGGCCGCGGGCTATTCTCGCCATGAACCAGCTCGCGCACCGGAAGTGCGTCATCACCCCTTCCCGCGCTACTATTGGCCTCGCGGTCAGTAGCACCACCCCTCCTCCCGCGGGAAGACGGTGTTCTCTTATTCACGGCCGCCATTCCCGAACTGTCAGATGCCATGCCGCCGGCCGACACTGCACCGCTGCCCACAGCGGCAGCCAAGCTGGCTTGACTCTCATATACCCTAGTCCCCTTACCCTGAGACCGGCTTGCAGCAGTGGCAGCCGACAACGCAACTGACGGCGTGCCCTGCTTGCAACCACCGGCTGGGATCACTGGGGACTGTACAGGTAAGTCCATTTTTCCTTTGCTTACTATCCTAGCAAGCTGCACCACTGGTATCTTCTTAAAAACACTCCTGTCTTTAATGTCCTTTTGCTGCCTCCTTCCCACTTCACTGGGGTCTAACCTGCCCTCTGGGGACACAGCCTCATTCATAGGCTGGCAACCCTTAGGCTTACCTGACCCCTCTGCAGGATTAGTGGAGTTAGCAGGGCTAGCAGTCTTTTCACCAGGAATGCTCTTCACATTTTCAGCCTTCACAGCACTCTCTCTCTCCAAAACTGTTTCTTTACACACCGCTGGCTTTCTTTCCACCACAGTCTTTCCCTCTGGTTTGTCACTGGCCACCTTTCTTTCCACCGCACTTTCCTTTTCTTCATGGCTGGCTTCCACAGAGGGACCCGCCATTTCCTCCTCCTGCGTTGTGTTCGGGGTTGGATACAGTCTACGGCGTCTCCCTGCCTGGGTCCCCTCGTCACACGCAATTCTCATCGCTTTGTCCACGTTAGATAGAAAGTCTTTCTCACCAGAAGCACTGTCAATCAGGTTGGATAACAGCTCACCCAATATGTTGCACTGCTTCTTCAATCCGTCTATCACCGTCTTATACTCCTGTCTCTTTACAACGCCTGATCTGTCTCTCCGGTTCCTTAGCTCCGCCAGGACCTTCATTTTCTCGCAGTAGCTGCGGGAAGCCTTTACAATTAAGCTTTTAGCTTTCTTTCTTCTGTCTGCAGATTTCTCCACATCCTCTCCTGGCTGTCTCAGAGACCAATCTGCAAGATCCAGCTGGTTCTCCAAAAACAACCTCTCCTCCTTGACGAGCTCCAGGAGCTTAGGGGCTCCACGTCCTTCATTAGGCAGAGAAACAGGCACCTGGCCTGGGCTGACTGAAGTCATCAGCTCCCTCTCTTTCTCCACCACTCTGGAAGTCCTCAGAGATCAGAGCACGCAGCCAGCACACACAAGCTCCTACAACTGACTGCAAGCTCTATTTAAAAAGAGCAAGATACATAGCTATATAGGTGGATAAAGCGGTGTATTCTGCGGTCAGGGCACGCAGACAGCACACACAATCCCCTACAACTGACTGCAAGCTCTTTTTAAAAAGAGCAAGATAGCTTGCTATATAGGTGGATATAACGGTGTATTCTGCGGTCAGGGCACGCAGACAGCACGCACAATCTCCTACAACTGACTGCAAGCTCTATTTAAAAAGAGCAAGATAGCTTGCTATATAGGTGGATATAACGGTGTATTCTGCGGTCAGGGCACGCAGACAACAACCACTACAGAAGAGCAATCGGCCGATAATGAACGGTGTATACTATGTTGAAGGTACACAGAACACCCACTAACTCCTACAGAGGCCAACACACTACACAAGGCCACCGCGCTGGCGGCCTTATATAGTGTGGGGCGTGTACTACACAGCCTGGGCTGTGATTGGCCACAGGCATCCTGCCTGTGGCCAATCATGGCTCTCCTTGCTGCCGGCGCTGTGATTGGCCAAGCATGCAGGGTTACAGTGCATGCTTGGCCAATCATGAGCCAGCAATGCACTGCGATGGCGCAGTGCATTGTGGGCCATGAGCGCCACACGAATTTGGCGCGAACGGCCCATAACGCTCGGTATTTGCCGAACGGGCGAACAGCCAATGTTCGAGTCGAACGTATGTTCGACTCGAACAAGAAGCTCATCCCTAATCGCGGTGCTGTTTTCAAACAGTGAGGGAGATAGCAGCGGAGAAGCCAATCAGCAGGCAGTGTCAGGACCATGGCTGAGGATCAACACTGGACTGGCACCTCCAGACCACCGCAGTGGAGCCCTGCATAGGTGGGGGTAAGGGCTGGGCAGAGGGAGGGGTCAGGGGCTCAAGCACAGGTTGGCACACTGGGACCCTGGCACAGGACTGCGCTGCCCTGACTGTGGCACTGATCATCTCCTGCACCCCCTTCATAGCCTGCCCTGACCTTGCCTCTCCTTCATGGCCTTCATGCGCTCCTGAATTGTCAAAATTTCACAGATAAAAAAAGAATGCTTGTCGTTGTCGATCCCAGATTCACTTAATACTTTTGTTTTGTCAATGTCCATGTTGTGGGACTATGTGTGCATAGCTAGTAAGTATATTGTGGCTGAAAATATGACCTGTAGGTTTTCAAGGTTCGCCTGCTATTAAAGTCAATGGTGTCCGCCACAAACTTTCGTTCGCGAAACGTCCCATCGAAAGTTCGTCCATCACTATTCGGCTCATCCCTAGTGCTGATAACACTGTTATCATACCATTACTCTGTATTTGCCATGTCATGTTGCTGTATGGTATATATTCATTTAAGATGTAATACATACAAATGTATGGAATATATATATATATATATATACAGTGGCGGAACTACCGCCATAGCGAGCCATGCGGGCGCTATGGGGCCCGCAGCCATTCTAGGGCCCGGTGAGTGGCGTTGCTAAGCGTGTGCGGGCCGCACCAGGTGACACCCGCCAGCGGGGTGACATCCTTGGGTAGCGGCAGCCGCACCACTAACACCTGTGCCTGTGCTCGAGCGCAGGCTGAGGGACACGGCGTCGCAGACCTAAGCCACCTCCCTCCTCTCTGTTTACATCCACAGAGGAGGAGGAGCCTGCGCTCGAGCCTCGAGGAACACACCGCTGTATGGGGAGAATGTCAGCGCTGTTGTGAGGTATGTAAGGGAGGGTAGGGGGGTCTGCACTACTGAGGGGGGGTTTGCACTGCTGAGGGGGGCTGCACTACTGTGGGGAGGCTGCACTACTGAGGGGAGCTGCATTACATAGGGGGTTCTGTACTGATGGGGGGTCTGCACTACTGAGGGGGAGTCTGCACTGAGGGGGGTCTGCACTACTGAGGGGGGTCTGCACTACTGAGGGGGGTCTATACTACTGAGGGAGGGTCTCTACTGAGGGGGAGTCTGCACCACTGAGGGGGAGTCTGCACCACTGAGGGGGGTCTGCACTGAGGGGGAGTCTGCACTACTGAGGGGGAGTCTGCACTACTGAGGGGGAGTCTGCACTACTGAGGGAGGGTCTTGCACTACTGAGGGGGGAGTCTGCACTACTGAGGGAGGGCCTGCACTGCTGGGGGGTCTGCACTACTGAGGGAGGGTCTGCATTACTGAGGGGGGTCTGCACTACTGAGGGCGAGTCTGTACTGAGGGGGTCCTGCACTGAGGGGGTTGTCTGCAAAGCTGGGGGGGTCTGTACTGCTGGGGGGTCCTGCACTGAGGGGGGTCTGTAATGGGGGGTGTTGGTACTAAGGGGGATGTCTGCATTGCTGGGGGGTACCTGTACTGATGGGGGTCTGCACTGAGGTGGGGGGTGTCTGTACTGATGGGGGTCTGCACTTGGGTGGGGGGGTCTGTACTGATGGGGGTGTCTGCACTGAGGAGGGTCTGTAATAGGGGGTGTCTGTACTGCTGGGGGTCTGCACTGAGGTGGGGGTGTCTGTACTGCTGGGGGGGTCTGCACTGAGGTGGGGGGTGTCTGTACTGATGGGGGGGGTCTGTAATGCTCGGGGGGTCTGCACTAAGTGGGGTGTATGTACTAAGGGGGGTGTCTGCACTGCTGGGGGGGTCAGTACTACTGAGGGGGTCTGCACTGAGAGGGTTGGGTTTGCACTGCTGGGGGGGTGTCCTGCACTGAGGGTGGTGTCTGCACTGAGGGGGGGCCTGTACTGAGGGGGATATGCATGTGTATCCTTCAGGGGCTGCATACAGTATACTGCATACTTTGTTGGTTGAAATTAATATAAGCTGTTGCCTGGGTACTGTGCTACATGAGTGTGGTAATCTGTTGTTCAATGGCATTAGTTCATTTTTTTGGGGGGGGGGGGGGGGGGGGCCCATGCAACATTTTTGCTATGGGGCCCTGTAAATTCTAGTTACGCCCCTGTATATATATATATATATATATATATATATATATATATATATATATATATATATATATACACACATACTAAGACATTCAGACACGGGAATGATTGGGAATAAAATGTTTCGCAGATTTGGATTGGATATCATGTGTAAATTCATTATGGTCCAATGGTTTAGGAAATATGTGTGCTGCCCGGGGTGATATTGTGATCAGATTTGTATGTATCTGATACTTTATACATGTGAATTATGTTTATTATTATTGTTAATTAGAACTATAAGTACACGGAATGAGATCAACCCCCACCCTGTGTGTACATTGATCTGCTGTTGATTGAAATAGATACAAATAGACAAAGATTTGTCTGGGCTGATTGAGTAGATACAATGTTTCGTTGTTCTTGCTTCTTTCCTCCATTGTGTTGAGGGTTAAGAACTCCACGATCTTCTCTTTTTGTGATTTCATGTAAAGTAACAATGTAAGGCGGGAGATTGTGGAGGATCTTTTATTGTAACAATGTGTGAGTGCGGCATAAGTGTTATTCAGCTCTGCCACCTTGTGGTCATTCCTGGTAGAACACTGGGGTGTGTGTGCAGTACAAGGAGGTGAATAGGGGATGTATATACAGACAGAAAGTGGAGATGATCTCCGCGATAAATCTAGAATCAGGATGGGAATAGAAGGGAGGTTTATTCACCCCCTCCCCAGTCTGAGCGATCTACTCCTCGTCTAAAGATCAATATTATTATTATTTTAGCATTGCCTCACAAACATGCTCTACATAGAGCGGGACATTCCTGGTTTCTATTCCTATTCTTCAATTAAGTTATATATTATTAATACTGTCAGGTAAAGTTCCCTGTAAAGGCAAAGCCTTTGTCTTCTTATCACACTCAGGCTTGTAATAGAGGTGAGGAGTAATGACAGGAAATGTGATCACAGTACATCATTCTCTCATCTCTTTTCATTCCAATCATTCTATGCTGATTGTCTACTCACCGCTAAACCCTCCAACCAAAACCATCCACCCCTCCTTACCCGTCCGTCCTAACAGTAATTCAGAGTTTCTATGATTTGTATCATTTATTAGAACGTATTTCATGTGAAGGAACGATGTGATCTCCTTACAGGGACTGCTTTTTATTGTCCTTTAAATCTGCTGAATATCTTCTGGGGCTCAGAGATCATTCAATATTCAATACCAAACAAACATCCCCCAGCTGAAAGGAACACAGATCTCAGATCCTCCTTCACACTGCTTGAGAAGAAAATGCATTTTATTATCTGAAGAAATCGCCCAGATCTGCGATTGATGCAACTATTCAACTGATTCATTCAATTGTCCCGCCAGAATTCCATGGAACCTTCCAATGATCTCAGATGGAATAATCCGACACTAAAACCTGATATCTCTTCCTTCGGGAACATCGATCAACTCTTCTCTGAATTGTCGGGCAGTTTATCTAACCAAGAATAATAAATCCATTAGAAATATGAATGTCACATTTCTTCTAATCTTTTTCTTTTACTTCACAATAGAGAATCCGCTCTGCTAGAGAATGTTTTCTATAGAAATCAATGAAAAGTCTATAGAACAAGTATTTTCTGGGTTGAAAACCGAGAAAGATCTCAGAACACATTTCCTTGAAATTTTCATCAGAAAGACATTAATGGCTGATGAAGGAAAGGCCCACAACTCCGATTGGCTCGGATTTCAAATTCCAGTTTTCAAATTTCCTCGCCTGAATAGTGAAGAACGTTATAGAGAAATAATCAGCCCTATTATACCGCCAAATCCGACACTGAGATCATCAGATGAGACATTTATCCGAGAGATATCATCGATGCTTTATTTTTCATCCATTAGTCCGGAATAAATAGAAGATTATTGAATAATAAGAAACATTTCCATATGTGCTTTTTTATTCCAAGTCCTCAGAATTCAGAAAACTAAATGGGGAAATATATATATATATATATATATATATATATATATATATATATATATATATATTTCCTTCTCTCACTCTCTGTCTGATATATAATTTATACATATAGCAGATTGCACATATTTTGCGCTTCCTGTACAAAGATCGATAAATATGACATTATTGGTAGAAATGGGTAATAATCATGGCATGCCAGACAAATATGTACAATAAATCAATAAAGATAATGTTGTGCGTCTGATGGATCACATCAGTTTCCATTCAGCAATCTATTGAAAAGCTTCTAATTAAATGAGATTCTATACTGTGTAATAAATGACTAGACCCCGCCCCTTCTCCTCCTGTCTCCCATCAGGTCCGCTCATCCTTAGGAGGGAGAGACGTCAGAAGCAATGTGTTTCTTTGTTTCCCTTTCAAAATGATGTTTTATAAATATAGAATTACTATGAACAATTGAAACTGCTGATTGTTTTTCTGTTATGAAGAGTTAAATCTTCGTGTTCTCGGTGTAATCTCCAGGTATGAATAGAAAATAATTGAGAATAAAGAAGAAATTCATCTTCTGGAAATGTATTGCTGCTGCATTAATGTATCGGAATACAACAGAATATTTAGGAGCCTGATAAAGGAATGACATTGTCTATTATTTTGTAATGGATGGGTGTGACTCCGCCTCTTTCCCAGGAAGGTTTCCATCAGGTCCGCTCAGGCTGTATATAAGGAGGGCAGGCAGGCGGCTGAGCTCAGTTCCTATTTGCGCAGGAAATAGTCGTCATGTCTGGTCGCGGTAAAGGAGGGAAGGGTCTGGGGAAAGGAGGCGCCAAGCGGCACAGGAAGGTGCTCCGGGACAACATCCAGGGCATCACCAAACCCGCCATCCGACGTTTGGCCCGCAGAGGGGGTGTCAAGCGCATCTCCGGACTCATCTATGAGGAGACCCGCGGAGTCCTGAAGGTTTTCCTGGAGAATGTCATCCGCGATGCCGTCACCTACACCGAGCACGCCAAGAGGAAGACCGTCACCGCCATGGATGTCGTCTATGCTCTCAAACGCCAGGGGCGCACTCTCTACGGATTCGGAGGCTAAACCCTCATAGACACCTACCTACTTCACCTACACAAAGGTCCTTCTCAGGGCCACCCACCTTCTCATACAAAGAACTACATACCGCTATTTACGTTATTAGTAGAAGTAAATGAAATCTAAATGACGCGTCGTACACACTTCTGTAGCGGGAGGGTTTGTTCTGGGGGTTGGCCACGTGACATTCGCCCTATATAGGCGATCTAAGTGTGATCACACTAGGAGATGAAAGGGGTGATTGCTTTTAATTGGCCTATTAAAGATTCGAATCAAACAGCCTTTTTGGTTTGTTGGGAAACGTCCAGAACTGGGATCGGATCAGCTTTAGCTGGACATTTCTCCCCTAAGTCTAAAGCCCCATACACATGATTCGATTTTCTGCAGATATTTCTCTTCAGATTTACCTAAACCACGCAGTGTAAGGGCCTGCCTGATTGTTTACAAATTGAAACTTAAGGTTTAATCTCTTATATGGTTTTGATAAACAATCGAATAGCGTGTATGGGTCCTAAGAACGTTCCATCCAGAGAACCAGATCTATTGTAGCGCCAAATCTCAGCAGGAAACGGATGGAGGATTTCTGTACAATTATCATCGGATTCGATCATTTGTTAGGGTGGAAGAAGTTTTCATATTTCATCCGGAGTACAGATTGTACAGTCTTGAAGATCAACTCTCTACCCAATTAGATACAACATTGGATAGATCATTTTGTTGTGTTCTTACGACTCTTTAGTAAAGCAGATCGCACGTGTAGCTGGAGATTACATGGAAAACATGAATCTTTAACACTCCCTAACACCAGTTCCAATATTTCATATTTATAAAGATTATTTTGAAAAGGAAACAAAGAAATGCATTTTATTCCTACATCTCTCCTTCCTGGGTGTAAAGCTGAGCGGAGATGAGAAGGGCGGCTCTATTCATTTTAGAAGCTTTTAAATATTTTGCTGAATGCAAACCGATGTAATTCATCAGAAGCGCAATATTGTCTGTATTGATTCATAGTACATATTTGTATCTTTTTTTCTTTTTTCAGTTACATAATCCTATGCAGATCTGATTATGTATTTTATTGTACATAATTTTATATATCTGGCAGTGTCATGATTTCTACCAGTCCATTCACATTATATATATATATTCTCTAAATGTAATATGGGGGAAATCTGATAGAGGCCAATCCCATGATCCTATACAGATCTGATGACAAACCTATTCTTCCAATTCTTTTTCGGAGAGAAAACAAATCACCAGTTATTATTGTTAATATTTGTAACAGATTACTAAAGAAAGGGGGGGGGGGGGTCATTTATGTTTCCAAGATAAAACCATTCAGTACTTTGTAGATAATTACTTAGAAACATTGTTAATATTTTGCTGATTTCTCGTTACAGTGGATACCGATCTGTTTGATTCATTGTACATATGTATCTGGGAGTGTCATGTTTTCTACCAGTCCTTTCACTTTTTAGAACTCGAGAACATATTTTACATCATTCAACAATCTTCTGAATCGATTTCTATTCCAGACTAATCGATGAATCAGTTTGGGAACAAAGCGCTGATGATATTTCTCAGATAATTGTCTCATCTGATGGTCTCAGTGTCGGATTTGGCGGTATAAATGGGCTGATTATTTGTCTGTAACGTTCTTAAGAATTCTGGCGGGCAAATGTGGAATGTAGCAGTTTGAAATATGAGCCAATCAGAACTGTCGGCGTTTCCTTCATGAGCCAATGATGTTTTTGATGAGGAATCCAAAGAAATGTGTTCTGAGCTTTCAGCCCAGAAAATGCTTGTTCTGTAGACTTTTCATTGATCTCTATAGAAAACATTCTTTATGATTCTGTAACACAAACCCCGGGAAATATAATATGTCAGCGCGTTTATCAAGTGTCTGGAACGTTCCCCGGAAGAATTGAAATTTTGTTTCGTTACATTTCTGTGTCAGATTAGCCGATCTGAGATTCTATTTAAAATGAAGTGAAATCCGTTCCATACCCCGCCCGGCATAATAGGAACATTCTGAGATCTGTGTTTCCGATCAGTCGGAGGATGATTGTTTTACTACAATTTCTGATCTGTAATAGATTCAGCAGAACCAATGTTTGAAGGACAATGCCGATCAGTCCCTATAAGAGGACCAGGTCCTCCAATAATACATTGCAGGCTCTTTATATGTAGTAATTGTCCTCCCTGTACAGATCTCCTGTACTAGAAGTGTGAATAAATAAGAATGTATTTCCCGTGTAAAGCTATGCAGACAATTGAGGGCTGATTGCATGCGATGTGGTAGACACAATGAGGGGTGTGTGGGGGGCTCTTTGTAGAGAGATGTGGGGGGCTCTGAGAAGAGCCTTTGTGTTGTAGAAATGAAAGGATTTGGGAGTAGAAAGGAGTTGTCGGGATTACTTGGATTTGGCGGCGGCCTTGTGGCTCTCGGTCTTCTTGGGCAGCAGCACGGCCTGGATGTTGGGCAGGACTCCTCCCTGGGCGATGGTGACGCCGCCCAGCAGCTTGTTGAGCTCCTCGTCGTTGCGGACGGCCAGCTGGAGGTGTCGGGGGATGATGCGGGTCTTCTTGTTGTCGCGGGCGGCGTTGCCGGCCAGCTCGAGGATCTCAGCCGTGAGATACTCGAGGACGGCGGCCAGATAGACGGGAGCTCCGGCCCCGACCCGCTCCGCATAGTTGCCCTTCCTGAGCAGACGGTGAACACGACCAACTGGGAACTGCAGACCAGCCCGGGATGATCGGGTCTTGGCCTTAGCCCGAACCTTGCCTCCTTGTTTTCCACGGCCAGACATTGTGAGATTCTTCTGTTACTCTGCTAAAGATTGCACTTTGCTGCAGCTTCCTTATATTTATACAGTCAATGCTCTGACATCACAGACTGTGGTTGGTTAATTTCCAAGCCAGCCAATTATGTTCTGACTTGTTTCTACACCAATCAGTAAACGAGCAAGGGAAGCGCTCCACTCCTCCCCACCACATGACTGAATCCTCCAATAGAAGAGTGAGGAGGGAGGAGACTTCATTTGCATAGGACGCCTCTCCACTCCTCCCCACCACATGACTGAATCCTCCAATAGAAGAGTGAGGAGGGAGGAGACTTCATTTGCATAGGACGCCTATAAAAGCAGCACATGAGGGCGGCTCCAGCACACATTCCCTCCACACAGCGGAGATCACATTAACCCTTATCATGCCTGAACCAGCCAAGTCCGCCCCGGCGCCCAAGAAGGGCTCCAAGAAAGCCGTGACCAAGAGCCAGAAGAAGGACGGCAAGAAGCGGAGGAAGAGCAGGAAGGAGAGTTATGCCATCTACGTGTACAAGGTGCTCAAGCAGGTCCACCCCGACACCGGCATCTCGTCCAAGGCCATGGGCATCATGAACTCCTTCGTCAATGACATCTTCGAGCGCATCGCCGGCGAATCTTCCCGCCTGGCTCATTACAACAAGCGCCGCACCATCACCTCCCGGGAGATCCAGACCGCCGTCCGCCTCCTCCTGCCCGGAGAGCTGGCCAAGCACGCCGTCTCCGAGGGCACCAAGGCCGTCACCAAGTACACCAGCGCCAAGTAATCCCCCATCCCCCCATCATCATCCCAACACAAGACACAAAGGCTCTTCTAAGAGCCGCCCACCATTTCCATCAATGAGCTCTCATCACATTTTATTGAAATTAGAAATAATTAGAAATAATAATTGTCATAATCTGTTTGTTCTACAATCTGATGAGGAAATTGTACATTTGAAGCTTTATTCTAATTAGAAATCCCTTTATGCTGGATTTTTTTTTCTCCTAGACCCAAATCTACAATCCATATTGGAGGATCTGATTTGTACATCAATGTTGTCGGCTAATGTGGGAACAAACCATCCAGTCACATTGTATCTCTTCCCGATCTCCGTATATTAGTATTTTTATTTTTATATATATATATATATATATATATATATCTATCTCCACTAGGTGTCAGAGTTGCTCCTCAGAATACATGGGAGCTTTTTTTTTTTTCCCGTAAATTGAAAGTGAATATTTATGTATATATAAGGATGACACACAATCTTATATACGTTTAGTTTGTGTTTTTTGATTTGTATAAGACTGCACAAATCATGCCAATGTCTGCAGACATATACATGGGGGATGCTTACATATTCAAAATAGTTTAGAGATCATCTGCTTAGAATTATTACTTATTCATCCTATTTTGTTTGATTTAATTTTGTCATAAGCACTTTTCTATGGGAGCTCAACCATAGATGTGGGGGAAGAGGCGGTTTAGATCAGCTGGGCAAACATTGGCTTCCCTGGTCTCTATCTCTCTATATAGGTGTGTAAGAGTATTTTCTCTAATAAAGGGTATTCCGTAAATTTCAGGTGCCTCAGATTACAATATACAGATTGGAAAGTGCAGGTTACAGGGAATATTGTCCCCTCCTTGTCATCTAATTTACTGAGATATGGGCAAACATAAACCAATCTCCATGTTTCTAATTCTTACACTGAGGAGTCTCTAATCTTTGATTATAAAAACATTTCTTTAGATTGTAAACTCCATGAGCAGAATTCTATTCCTTGTTTATTGAACTGTATTGTGATTGTACTGCCACCATTTTTTATTGTAAAGAGCTGTGTAAACTGTATGATATTAATATTAATTATAGTGTTAAAGTTGTACACACCAGCTCCAAGTAAATCCCCATCCCCCCAACAGGACACAAAGGTGTTGATTTACTAAAATTGGAGAGTGCAAAATCTGCTGCAGCTCTACATAGAAACCAATCAGATGGCAGGTTTTATTGTCACAGCTAGGGATGAGCTTCATGTTCGACTCGAACATCGGCTGTTCGCCCGCTCGGCGAATTCCGAACGTTATGGGCCGTTCGCGCCAAATTCGTGTGGCGCTCACGGCCCACAATGCACTGCGATGGCGCAGTGCATTGCTGGCTCATGATTGGCTAAGCATGCACTGTGACCCCGCATGCTTGGCCAATCACAGCGGCATCAGCGAGGAGAGCCATGATTGGATGCCTGTGGCCTGTGGCCAATCATAGCTCAGGCTGTGTACTACACGCCCCACACTATATAAGGCCGCCAGCGTGGCGGCCTTGTGTAGTGTGTTGGCGTCTGAAGCAGTTAGTGGGTGTTCTGTGTACCTTCAACACAGTACACACCGATCGTTATCGGACGATTTTTCATTCTTGCTCTTCTGTAGTGGTTGTTGTCTGCATGCCCTGACCGCAGTATACACCGCTATATTCACCTATATAGCTAGCGATATATCTATCTTTTATATTAGACCTTGCAGTCAGTGTTAGGAGCTTGTGCGTGCTGTCTGCGTGCTCTGAACCCAGTATACACCGCTATATCCACCTATATAGCAAACTATTTTGCTCGTTTTAAATAGAGCTTGCAGTCAGCGGTAGGAGCTTGTGCGTGCTGTCTGCGTGCTCTGAACCCAGTATACACCGCTATATCCACCTATATAGCAAACTATCTTGCTCGTTTTAAATAGAGCTTGCAGTCAGCGGTAGGAGCTTGTGCGTGCTGTCTGCGTGCTCTGAGCCCAGTATACACCGCTATATCCACCTACATAGCTCTTCTCTATTTGAGCCATCTGCAGGAGTTAGTGGAAGTTGTGTGTGCCTCCAGCACAATATACACTACCCAATTGCTGTTTTTCCCAACTCCCTTCAGGCCATTACCATGTCTGGAAGGCCAGCAAGGAGAGGCAGACAGGCGCGAGCCGATAAAATAGGGCAAGCAGGCTCTGTGTCTAGAGACAACAGTGCTGGTCGTGGATGCGGTGCATCATCATCATCAGCACGTGGCCATGGGACACGCTTGTCCTTCTTTTCAGCAGCTGGACGTGTTGAGCCGCAACATGCCAACGACTTGGTAGAGTGGATGACCAAGCCCTCTTCATCCTCCTCATCCTCTCTCACCCAGTCTCAGGGTACTAGCAAAGCAGCTGCCAACGCATCGTTTTCCCTCGTCTCAATGTCATCATCAGTGACTCCTTCCCTAGACCCACCACGTCCTCCTGAGGAGTCTCCTGAACTCTTTGAGCACAGTGTTGGGTACATGCTCCGGGAGGATGCCCAGTGTTTTGTAGCCTCTGATGATGACACTCAGCTAGAGGAAGGCAGTAGCGTGAATGCAGAGAGAGGGGATGCTCAAGAAGGGCAGCAATCTGGCAGTCATGTTCCACAAGCTGCAGCATATTGCCAGGTTTGCTACAGCGATGAAGAGGGAGGGGATGATGAGGGCACTGACTCCACGTGGGTGCCTAGTAGGAGAGAGGAGAAGGAGGAGGAGGCACATGTCCAACGAGGCAGGATGCCCTCCGGGGGCCAGCTTAGGGGCAGCACACCGACTGAATCACACCGCAGCGCTTCGCCTGTGCAGGGTGCTGCCTCTGCGCGTTATTCTAAAAGTTCTTTGGTGTGGGCCTTTTTTGAGACGAGTGCATCAGATCGCACCACTGCTATTTGCAACATATGTCTCAAGCGTATCTCGCGTGGCCAAAACATCAGCCGCTTGGGCACCACATGCTTGACCAGACATATGTTGACCTGCCATGCAGCTCGTTGGCAAGCGTACCTCAAAGACCTACACCAAAGAACAAAGCGGACCTCTCATTGCTCCTCATCAGCTGGGATCTCCAACCCCACTAGACCTTCAGTCCTCTCTGAAACCTGCTCTGAGAGGAATGAAGGTGTAGCATTAGGTGTGTCACAGCCAAGTGCTTCCGGGCACTCTGCTAGCAGTACACCCACGTCCGATTATAGCAGGCAAATGTCCCTGCCCCAGCTGCTGGACCGACGAAAGAAGCTCACTCCCAGCCATCCACATGCCCAGCGGTTGAATGCTAGCTTGGCTAAATTGCTAGCACTTCAACTGCTGCCTTTTCAGTTGGTAGACTCGGCCCCCTTCCGTGAGTTTGTACAATGTGCGGTTCCTCAGTGGCAGGTCCCCAAACCCCACTTTTTCTCACGGAAGGCGATTCCGGCTCTCTACCGGCATGTGGAAGGCAATGTCCTTGCTTCGCTGGACAGGGTGGTCACCGGTAAGGTGCATATTACCGCTGACTCATGGTCCAGCAGGCATGGACAGGGAGGTTACCTGTCTTTCACGGCCCATTGGGTCACTCTTCTGGCAGCTGGGAAGGATGCAGGACAAGGTGCTGTAGTGTTGGAGGTTGTTCCGCCACCACGCCTCCAAAATGCTACTATTGGTTGTGACACACCTCTCTCCTCCACCCCCTCCTCTTCTTCTTCCTCCATGGCCTCTTCCAGTGCTCTGTCCTCAGAACCAGCTGTGCTCCGTAGGCGTTCCAGGGGCTACGCAAGTACGCAGGCAAAACAATGCCATGCTGTGCTCGCGCTGGTTTGTTTGGGGGACAGGAGCCACACTGGGGCGGATGTTTTGTCAGCTCTGCAGGGGCAGGCCGAGAGGTGGTTGACGCCACGCCAGCTTAAGCCAGGAATGGTGGTTTGCGACAATGGCACCAACCTCCTCTCCGTCCTCCGACAGGTACAACTGACCCATGTGCCCTGTGTAGCTCACGTCCTTAACCTGGTGGTGCAGTGGTTCTTGGGCAGGTACCCGGGCTTACAGGATGTCCTGAAGCAGGCTGGGAAAGTCTGTGTGCATTTCCGCCGATCATTTAATGCCTGTGCTCGGCTGGCTGGGCTCCAAAAGGAGTTGAACCTGCCCAAGAACCGCCTTATATGTGACATGCCCACCAGGTGGAACTCAACGTTGGCCATGCTGCAGCGGCTGCACACGCAGCAGAGGGCCATCAATGAGTACCTGTGCGACTGCGGCACCAGGACAGGGTCAGGGGAGCTCGGTTTTTTCTCACCACGCCAGTGGGGCATGATCAAGGATGCATGCACTGTCCTGTCACCGTTTGAGGAGGCCACATGGATGGTAAGCAGTGACAGTGCATGCATCAGTGACATTGTACCTCTTGTCCACCTCTTGGAGCATACGCTGCGTGGAATAATGGACAGGGCACTTGAGGCAGAACAGAGGCAGGAAGCAGAGGACTTCCTTGCCTCTCAAGGCCCCCTTTATCCAGACAGTGTTCCTGCTGTGCCACCCATCACACAGGAAGAGGAAGAGGAGGAGGAGGATGATTGTGTCAGCATGCAGGTGGAGGCTTGCACTCAGCATTAGCAGCAGTCTTGTAGGGATGATTTACAGTCCCAAGAAACCCGTGGACTTGTACGTGGCTGGGAGGAGGTAGCTGCGGATCATGTTGTCCTTAGTGACCCAGAGGACTCCGGACCGAATGCCTCAGCTAACCTACGCTGCATGGCCTCCCTGATCCTGCAAAGCCTGCGGAAGGATCCTCGTATTCTTCGGATCAAGGAGAGGGACCATTACTGGCTGGCCACTCTCCTTGATCCACGGTACAAGGGTAAGGTTTGGCGACCTTATCTTGCTATCGCAGAGGGAGCAGAGGATGAGACATCTCCGGGAGGCCTTGGAGAAAGGTCTGTGCAACGCGTTCCCAGAGACTGGGAGGTTACAAACTCCTGGTCCTGGACAACGTGTTGCTGAGGCATCGGTCAGATGGAGCGGTGGAGAGGGTGGCCGTCTGACCGATGCTTTCAGACAATTTTTTAGTCCGCAGCCCCAAGGTATGATCGGTTCCAGCAACCATCGCCAGCGTCTGATTTACATGGTGCAGGAATACCTAGGGGCAAGGTCAGACTTGGACACCTTTCCCACTGAAAATCCTCTGGCTTACTGGGTCTTGAGGATGGATCACTGGCCAGAGCTTGCACAGTATGCAATTGAGCTACTGGCCTGCCCTGCATCCAGCGTTCTTTCGGAACGCACCTTCAGTGCTGCTGGTGGCTTTGTTACCGATCACAGGGTGCGCCTGTCCACCGAATCAGTTGATCAACTGACCTTCATCAAGATGAATCAGTCTTGGATCACCCACAGCTACCAAGCACCTGAAGCTGATGTAACCGAATAATGTTTTTTGAAATATCACATCCCTTCAAGACTGCCTATGCTGATGCTGAGTGACTGTCCTGTTATGTTGATTGTATGTCCTCTTCCTCCGCTGATATGTTGGAAGAACATTTCTGGTTCCGGGTGATGCCATCAGCCCAATTTTTCTGCCCCTGTTTAACCAGTTGTACGTCGACAGAATGGCACGGGCAGGCATATGGGCGTACCTGTACGTCCCTGCCTTCCCGCGGGTGGGGGGCCCCCCCGGTGCCAGCGGCGGTCGGAATCCGTTCAGGAGCGATCCGGGATGAGGGGGCGGCCGTTCGTTCATGGCCACCCCCTCGCGATCGCTCCTGACGAATGGAAGTGCAGTGTGACATCACTTCCTCTCCTGTAATGTAAATACAGGCAGAGAAAGTGATGTAATCTCTCCTCCGTGTCAGTATTTTTCGTTCCAGCACCGAGGAGAGAGGATCGGTGAGTTGCACCAACACTACACAATACAGTAGAACATGCCAGGCACACTCTCACCCCCCCTTCACCCCCCTAATCACCCCTGCACCCCCAGTCACAGTGACACCAATTGCATTATTTTTATTTTTTTTGCATTGGCGTCATTTGTGACTGTAATAACTGTTAGGGCAGTTAGGGTTAGCCCCCTTTAGTTCTAGGGTACCCCCCTAACCCCCCCAATAAAGGTTTAACCCCGTGATCACCCCCCGTCGCCAGTGTCACTAAGGCTGGGTTCACATTGCAGCGGTTTATGAGAACGGATGTGATTCGCACCGCACTGCAAATCACATCCGATCTCTGTGCGATTCTAGTTCAGCCATACAGACAGTATGGCTGAATTCGCATCGCACCCGCCGCACCCGCCGCAAACTCGCACGGGACCCTTTTTTTGGTCCGCAACAGAATCGGATCGCATGGGTGTTCACACCATGCGATCCGATTCCTGTCCGAGTTTGCAGATCGCACTGCAATATGCGAACTGATCTGGGGGTGTCATTAATACTTCACTGACACTCCCAGGCATGGGGGAGGAATTCGTGGCGTCCCCGCATCGCTCCAGTCTGAACCCAGCCTAATAAGCGATCGTTTTTCTGATCGCTGTATTAGTGTCACAGGTGACGCTAGTTAGGCAGGTAGTATTTAGGGTCGCAGCGCTTATTTGCAGCTTAGCCAGGGACCCCCATCACCATATAACTGTTACAGGTGACGCTGGTTGGTTAGTTATTTTTTTATAGTTTCAGGGCACCCGCCATTTATTACCTAATAAAGGTTTAACCCCCTGATCACCCGGCGGGTGATATAAGTTTGAGGGTCAGATAAGGTCTGCTTCACCCCAGGCAGCGTCAGGTTAGTGCCAGTACCGCTAACGCACAAAGCATACACCTCCCTTAGTAATATAGTATCTGATCAGATCTATATTAGCGTCGCCAGCAGTTTAGGTTTCCCAAAGCGCATTGTTAGCGGGATCAGCCCAGATACCTGCTAGCACCTGCGTTTAGCCCCTCCGCCAAGCCCAGCCCAGCCCACCCAAGTGCAGTATCGATCGATCACTGTCACTTACAAAACACAACGCACATAACTGCAGCGTTTCGCAGAGTCAGGCCTGATCCCTGTGATCGCTAACAGTTTTTTTTGTAGCGTTTTGATACAGTCGCTGACAGCCTAGGTGCTTTTTTACCTGTGAGTAGGGATGAGCCGAACACCCCCCGGTTCGGTTCGCACCAGAACTTTCGAACGGACCCCAAATTTGTACGAACATTAGAACCCCATTGAAGTCTATGGGACTCGAACGTTCGAAATTAAAAGTGCTAATTTTAACGGCTAATATGCAAGACACTGTCCTAAAAAGGGTTTGGGGACCTGGCTCCTGCCCCAGGGGACATGGGTCAATGCCTAAAATGAATTGTAATTACATGTCCCTGTTAAACAGGGGCAGAAAAATTTGGCCTTAGGCACTGCTGCTGGTGCCACCACACTGCAACCTCTTCCATATACTCTAGTTTTATTGCAGGAATTAGCCCTGCTGCAAAGCATTGCATCAAAAATTGTACTTAAATGCCCCTGTTAAACAGGGGCAGAAAAATTGGGCCTTAGTCACTGGTGCTGGTGCCACCACACTGCAACCTCTCCCATATACTCTTGTTTGATTGCAGGAATTAGCCCTGCTGCAAAGCATTGCATCAAAAATTGTAATTAAACGCCCCTGTTAAACAGGGGCAGAAAAATTGGGCCTTAGGCACTGGTGCTGGTGCCACCACACTGCAACCTCTCCCATATACTCTTGTTTGATTGCAGGAATTAGTCCTGCTGCAAAGCATTGCATCAAAAATTGTACTTAAACGCCCCTGTTAAACAGGGGCAGAAAAATTGGGCTGATGGCATCACCCAGAATCAGAAATGTTCTTCCAACATATCAGCGGAGGAGGAAGAGGATAGACAATCAACATAACAGGACAGTCACTCAGCATCAGCATAGGCAGTCTTGAAGGGATGTGATATTTCAAACCAAATTATTCTGTTACATCAGCTTCAGGTGCTTGGTAGCTGTGGGTGATCCAAGACTGATTCATCTTGATGAAGGTCAGTCGATCAATGGATTCGGTGGACAGGCGCTCCCTGTGATCGGTAACAAAGCCACCAGCAGCACTGAAGGTGCGTTCCGAAAGAACGCTGGATGCAGGACAGGCCAGTAGCTCAATTGCATACTGTGCAAGCTCTGGCCAGTGATCCATCCTCAAGACCCAGTAAGCCAGAGGATTTTCGGTGGGAAAGGTGTCCAAGTCTGACCTTGCCCCTAGGTATTCCTGCACCATGTAAATCAGACGCTGGTGATGGGTGCTGGAACCGATCATACCTTGGGGCTGCGGACTAAAAAATTGTCTGAAAGCATCAGTCAGACGGCCACCTTCTCCGCCGCTCCTTCTGACCGATGCCTCAGCAACACGTTGTCCAGGACCAGGAGTTTGTAACCTCCCAGTCTCTGGGAACGCGTTGCACAGACCTTTCTGCAAGGCCTCCCGGAGATGTCTCATCCTCTGCTCCCTCTGCGATGGCAAGATAAGGTCGGCAACCTTACCCTTGTACCGTGGATCAAGGAGAGTGGCCAGCCAGTAAGGCTGGGTTCACATTGCAGCGGTTTATGAGAACGGATGTGATTCGCACCGCACTGCAAATCACATCCGATCTCTGTGCGATTCTAGTTCAGCCATACAGATAGTATGGCTGAATTCGCATCGCACCCGCCGCACCCGCCGCAAACTCGCACGGGACCCTTTTTTTGGTCCGCAACAGAATCGGATCGCATGGGTGTTCACACCATGCGATCCGATTCCTGTCCGAGTTTGCAGATCGCACTGCAATATGCGAACTGATCTGGGGGTGTCATTAATATTTCACTGACACTCCCAGCAGTTCGCATAGGGCAGTGTGATGCGGGAACCCGCCGCGGATTCGTGGCGTTCCCGCATCGCTCCAGTCTGAACCCAGCCTAATAAGCGATCGTTTTTCTGATCGCTGTATTAGTGTCACAGGTGACGCTAGTTAGGCAGGTAGGTATTTAGGTTCGCCGCAGCTTTTTATAGCGCCAGGGACCCCCATATACTACCGCATAAAGCCCCCTGATTGCCCCCTAGTTAACCCTTTCACCAGTGATCACCATATAACTGTTACAGGTGACGCTGGTTGGTTAGTTATTTTTTTATAGTTTCAGGGCACCCGCCATTTATTACCTAATAAAGGTTTAACCCCCTGATCACCCGGCGGGTGATATAAGTTTGAGGGTCAGATAAGGTCTGCGTCACCCCAGGCAGCGTCAGGTTAGTGCCAGTACCGCTAACGCACAAAGCATACACCTCCCTTAGTAATATAGTATCTGATCAGATCTATATTAGCGTCGCCAGCAGTTTAGGTTTCCCAAAGCGCATTGTTAGCGGGATCAGCCCAGATACCTGCTAGCACCTGCGTTTAGCCCCTCCGCCAAGCCCAGCCCAGCCCACCCAAGTGCAGTATCGATCGATCACTGTCACTTACAAAACACAACGCACATAACTGCAGCGTTTCGCAGAGTCAGGCCTGATCCCTGTGATCGCTAACAGTTTTTTTTGTAGCGTTTTGATACAGTCGCTGACAGCCTAGGTGCTTTTTTACCTGTGAGTAGGGATGAGCCGAACACCCCCCGGTTCGGTTCGCACCAGAACTTTCGAACGGACCCCAAATTTGTACGAACATTAGAACCCCATTGAAGTCTATGGGACTCGAACGTTCGAAATTAAAAGTGCTAATTTTAACGGCTAATATGCAAGACACTGTCCTAAAAAGGGTTTGGGGACCTGGCTCCTGCCCCAGGGGACATGGGTCAATGCCTAAAATGAATTGTAATTACATGTCCCTGTTAAACAGGGGCAGAAAAATTTGGCCTTAGGCACTGCTGCTGGTGCCACCACACTGCAACCTCTTCCATATACTCTAGTTTTATTGCAGGAATTAGCCCTGCTGCAAAGCATTGCATCAAAAATTGTACTTAAATGCCCCTGTTAAACAGGGGCAGAAAAATTGGGCCTTAGTCACTGGTGCTGGTGCCACCACACTGCAACCTCTCCCATATACTCTTGTTTGATTGCAGGAATTAGCCCTGCTGCAAAGCATTGCATCAAAAATTGTAATTAAACGCCCCTGTTAAACAGGGGCAGAAAAATTGGGCCTTAGGCACTGGTGCTGGTGCCACCACACTGCAACCTCTCCCATATACTCTTGTTTGATTGCAGGAATTAGTCCTGCTGCAAAGCATTGCATCAAAAATTGTACTTAAACGCCCCTGTTAAACAGGGGCAGAAAAATTGGGCTGATGGCATCACCCAGAATCAGAAATGTTCTTCCAACATATCAGCGGAGGAGGAAGAGGATAGACAATCAACATAACAGGACAGTCACTCAGCATCAGCATAGGCAGTCTTGAAGGGATGTGATATTTCAAACCAAATTATTCTGTTACATCAGCTTCAGGTGCTTGGTAGCTGTGGGTGATCCAAGACTGATTCATCTTGATGAAGGTCAGTCGATCAATGGATTCGGTGGACAGGCGCTCCCTGTGATCGGTAACAAAGCCACCAGCAGCACTGAAGGTGCGTTCCGAAAGAACGCTGGATGCAGGACAGGCCAGTAGCTCAATTGCATACTGTGCAAGCTCTGGCCAGTGATCCATCCTCAAGACCCAGTAAGCCAGAGGATTTTCGGTGGGAAAGGTGTCCAAGTCTGACCTTGCCCCTAGGTATTCCTGCACCATGTAAATCAGACGCTGGTGATGGGTGCTGGAACCGATCATACCTTGGGGCTGCGGACTAAAAAATTGTCTGAAAGCATCAGTCAGACGGCCACCTTCTCCGCCGCTCCTTCTGACCGATGCCTCAGCAACACGTTGTCCAGGACCAGGAGTTTGTAACCTCCCAGTCTCTGGGAACGCGTTGCACAGACCTTTCTGCAAGGCCTCCCGGAGATGTCTCATCCTCTGCTCCCTCTGCGATGGCAAGATAAGGTCGGCAACCTTACCCTTGTACCGTGGATCAAGGAGAGTGGCCAGCCAGTAAGGCTGGGTTCACATTGCAGCGGTTTATGAGAACGGATGTGATTCGCACCGCACTGCAAATCACATCCGATCTCTGTGCGATTCTAGTTCAGCCATACAGATAGTATGGCTGAATTCGCATCGCACCCGCCGCACCCGCCGCAAACTCGCACGGGACCCTTTTTTTGGTCCGCAACAGAATCGGATCGCATGGGTGTTCACACCATGCGATCCGATTCCTGTCCGAGTTTGCAGATCGCACTGCAATATGCGAACTGATCTGGGGGTGTCATTAATATTTCACTGACACTCCCAGCAGTTCGCATAGGGCAGTGTGATGCGGGAACCCGCCGCGGATTCGTGGCGTTCCCGCATCGCTCCAGTCTGAACCCAGCCTAATAAGCGATCGTTTTTCTGATCGCTGTATTAGTGTCACAGGTGACGCTAGTTAGGCAGGTAGGTATTTAGGTTCGCCGCAGCTTTTTATAGCGCCAGGGACCCCCATATACTACCGCATAAAGCCCCCTGATTGCCCCCTAGTTAACCCTTTCACCAGTGATCACCATATAACTGTTACAGGTGACGCTGGTTGGTTAGTTATTTTTTTATAGTTTCAGGGCACCCGCCATTTATTACCTAATAAAGGTTTAACCCCCTGATCACCCGGCGGGTGATATAAGTTTGAGGGTCAGATAAGGTCTGCGTCACCCCAGGCAGCGTCAGGTTAGTGCCAGTACCGCTAACGCACAAAGCATACACCTCCCTTAGTAATATAGTATCTGATCAGATCTATATTAGCGTCGCCAGCAGTTTAGGTTTCCCAAAACGCATTGTTAGCGGGATCAGCCCAGATACCTGCTAGCACCTGCGTTTAGCCCCTCCGCCAAGCCCAGCCCAGCCCACCCAAGTGCAGTATCGATCGATCACTGTCACTTACAAAACACAACGCACATAACTGCAGCGTTCGCAGAGTCAGGCCTGATCCCTGTGATCGCTAACAGTTTTTTTTGTAGCGTTTTGATACAGTCGCTGACAGCCTAGGTGCTTTTTTACCTGTGAGTAGGGATGAGCCGAACAACCCCCGGTTCGGTTCGCACCAGAACTTTCGAACGGACCCCAAATTTGTACGAACATTAGAACCCCATTGAAGTCTATGGGACTCGAACGTTCGAAATTAAAAGTGCTAATTTTAACGGCTAATATGCAAGACACTGTCCTAAAAAGGGTTTGGGGACCTGGCTCCTGCCCCAGGGGACATGGGTCAATGCCTAAAATGTTTTTAAAAATGGCCGTTTTGGTGGGAGCACTGATTTTAATGACGATTAAAGTGAAAAAAAAAAAGTGCAATATTCCTTTAAATATGGTGCCTGGGGGGTGTCTGTAGGATGCCTGTGAAGTGCCACGTGTTTCCCGTGTTTAGAACAGTCCCTGCACAAAATGACATTAAACGGAAATATCACCATTTAAAACTGCTTGCGGTTTTAATGTTATATCTGGTTCCTGCAATATGATTGAAAATCATTGAGAAAAATGGCATGGGTAGCCCTCCCTGCCCATTACCAGCCTATTTGGGTCTTGTACGCATATTAAGGGGAACCCTGTACCCATATTTAAAAATAGGAAATGCGTGTGGCCCCCAGGCCCTATATACTCAGAACAGCAGTATACAGGCGGTGCAAACAAGACAGGGACTGTGTAGGTTTGTTGTGTTAAGTTGAATCTGTTTGTAATTTTCAACTGGTACATTTTTAAAGTGTAGCTCCAGTCAAAAAAACTATTTTTAAACTTTTGGAAAACATAGGGAAGGGTTATCACCCCTGTATAATTAGTTTTGTCGTCCATCTTTTTTCATCTCACTTGCTGTTGTCCACTTCCGTTTGCAAGTAGGAGATGTTTGTAAGTTGGATGTTTGAAAGTAGGGGCCTGCCCTATATGCTCTGCAGAAATGGCGGAACAAGGTGTTGGTTTTGCCACAACATTGTAAGCCCTGAAAGTGACTCTTGGTGCGCGCTGGAGCGCCCTGCTGTGAACGATTATATCAAGAATTGTAATTACATGCCATTGTTGAACAGTGGTAGAAAAATTGACCTTTGGTGGTTGTGGTGCTGGTGCCACAACACTATAAGTCCTCACCGTTACTCTGGGTGGGCACAGGAAGGGGCCCTCCTGTGAAATATTATATCAAGAATTGTAATTACATGTCCCTGTTAAACAGGGGCAGAAAAATTTGGCCTTAGGCACTGCTGCTGGTGCCACCACACTGCAACCTCTTCCATATACTCTAGTTTTATTGCAGGAATTAGCCCTGCTGCAAAGCATTGCATCAAAAATTGTACTTAAATGCCCCTGTTAAACAGGGGCAGAAAAATTGGGCCTTAGTCACTGGTGCTGGTGCCACCACACTGCAACCTCTCCCATATACTCTTGTTTGATTGCAGGAATTAGCCCTGCTGCAAAGCATTGCATCAAAAATTGTAATTAAACGCCCCTGTTAAACAGGGGCAGAAAAATTGGGCCTTAGGCACTGGTGCTGGTGCCACCACACTGCAACCTCTCCCATATACTCTTGTTTGATTGCAGGAATTAGTCCTGCTGCAAAGCATTGCATCAAAAATTGTACTTAAACGCCCCTGTTAAACAGGGGCAGAAAAATTGGGCTGATGGCATCACCCAGAATCAGAAATGTTCTTCCAACATATCAGCGGAGGAGGAAGAGGATAGACAATCAACATAACAGGACAGTCACTCAGCATCAGCATAGGCAGTCTTGAAGGGATGTGATATTTCAAAACAAATTATTCTGTTACATCAGCTTCAGGTGCTTGGTAGCTGTGGGTGATCCAAGACTGATTCATCTTGATGAAGGTCAGTCGATCAACTGATTCGGTGGACAGGCGCACCCTGTGATCGGTAACAAAGCCACCAGCAGCACTGAAGGTGCGTTCCGAAAGAACGCTGGATGCAGGACAGGCCAGTAGCTCAATTGCATACTGTGCAAGCTCTGGCCAGTTATCCATCCTCAAGACCCAGTAAGCCAGAGGATTTTCGGTGGGAAAGGTATCCAAGTCTGACCTTACCCCTAGGTATTCCTGCACCATGTAAATCAGACGCTGGCGATGGGTGCTGGAACCGATCATACCTTGGGGCTGCGGACTAAAAAATTGTCTGAAAGCATCAGTCAGACGGCCACCTTCTCCGCCGCTCCTTCTGACCGATGCCTCAGCAACACGTTGTCCAGGACCAGGAGTTTGTAACCTCCCAGTCTCTGGGAACGCGTTGCACAGACCTTTCTGCAAGGCCTCCCGGAGATGTCTCATCCTCTGCTCCCTCTGCGATGGCAAGATAAGGTCGGCAACCTTACCCTTGTACCGTGGATCAAGGAGAGTGGCCAGCCAGTAATGGTCCCTCTCCTTGATCCGAAGAATACGAGGATCCTTCCGCAGGCTTTGCAGGACACTTGCAACATTAATCGTCGCAAGGCGTATTGGAGCGGGTACCGTCATCCTTAGTGATTAAAGTTTACGTTCCTCTCTATATTACATGCCTAGGTCAATCCTCCTCAGAGTCAGAGGATAGGACCCCGAAACGGTTCCAGAGGGCGAGCGAGGGTCCCCCACCCACCCCCAGACTGGTGCTAGGCTGGGGGTCCTCGCCACCCTCCTTCCCCAGGCCCTTCCTCTTCCGCTTTTTCATTTTTTTTTACCCAGTCGGACTTGGGGGGCTCCCTCCCGCTCTCACCATCTGACCTCCCACTAGACACGTCTTTGGGGCGCTTATTCACCCCCTTACCCACCTCAGAGGTGTCCATTGGGATACCCCGCCAGGCCGACCTGCCGACCACCCACTATCTCCGTAGAGGGAGGAGGCATAACAAGGGCCGCCGGATCCGGAGGCGGACGCAGTACATCTGGGGGGGGGGGAAACGGGTGGGGGAGGGAAAGAAGGGGAGGAAGGGGAAGAAGGGGAAGGTGGTAGGGGACGGAAAGGGGAGGCAGGGAGAGGGGAAACAAGAGGGGGGAGGGGAAGGGGGAGAGGGGGGAACCGGATGGGGGGGATGTTTTTTAACCGAGGGTTTTTTAGGTTTAGTCTGTTTCTCAGCTGGCTTTCCTACCATCGCCCCATCGGGCACAGGGCCGGACAGGGCCTGGGGAACCTACTGACATGCCTGCTGATGCAGTGCCTGCCCCCTGCTCACGCCTGGGGGGTCTGACCCTTTGAGGGAGGGGGGCACCCTCATTCTGTGGCCCAGAAGGTTTGGGATCCCCACTTTGTCTAGGGATAGGCTTACCCTCCAGGCCTGGAGCAATCCCCTCAGCCTGGCACCCCCTAAAAGCCTTGGGGCAGCGGCTGAAAGGGTGCCCCATTTCCCCACAGAGGTTGCAAACTATGAGTCTGCAACCCTCAGGTGAGTGGCCGAAGCCATTACACCTCACGCAGCGAGGCATGGTGCAGTCCGCTCTAAGGTGCGTGGGACTGCCACATTTGAAACACCGACAGGGCTGGCCAGGGTAGAAGACCAGGCTCTGGTCTCTCCCTATAAATGCGCTCCCGGGTACATGCGCCACGGTATTGTTGTGGCGCTTGAGCCGGATCCTGACACACCAAGCACCCGTCCAGACCCCGCGCTCGTCCAAACTCTTCCTCAACCCTGTCTGGAGCTGTCCATACCGCGCCAGCAAGGTTGCGATATCCTCAGGAGGAAGGGACTCGTTTCTAATCAAGACGGTCACATTTTTTATCTCCTCCTGCCTCGAAAGAGGCACTACACGGAAACCTTTCCATGGATCTGACTTTCTGACGATCTCGTACAGGGTCAGGAAAAGCTCCATAGAGACCACGGAGACGAAGCTCACATCGAACTCCTTGCTGTTTGCGGGATGTATGACCGCGAACAAGTCAGAAACCTTAAAGCGCAACCCCAGCATGAAGTCAATTACTTGACCCCTACTGGGACACGCTGACGTCCCCTCCCACCTAAACTGCACCGCATTCCACCTGCGCCTTTCTGGACCCCCCGTACCCCTTGACCAAGCCTGTGCCCCTTGGAGCTGCTCCTCAGGGGGGGCCCAGAAATTCTGGGCACCAAACTGGCCATACAGGGGGCCCAGAGGGACAGAGGAACCTGCCACCTGGGCAAATGAGCGCCCAGCTTTCAGGGCACCTAAGAGGTTTGCCTCTTCCTGCGTGCCCAATAAGGTATTCGGGACTGTGGGGGAAGGGCCAGACCCCCGTTGAGATGAGCCCATGGGCTCCGACGGAGCAGCACACGCCCCCCCCCCACTCCCACCCTCTACCCTCCTCCCAACAGGCACCTTGTTTTTAACCACCTCCAAGGTTGGAGACATAGCCACACCCCCCACAGCGGCGGAGGCTTGGGAGGAAGCTACCTCCATCTCCTGAGCCATATCCCGCTCCTGCCGCTGAGACCCCTCCAGCTCCCTGATAAAGCTTAGGGCTGGACATTCTTCCCCTAGCTCCCCCATGGGGGACTCCCCCCAACTTGTTTGCCTACCGGGTAAAACTTCACCGGAAGATTCTGGGGTCCCCAAGGCAGCAGCCACCAGCGGAGTCCCCGAGGCTCCCAGAGCTCTCACCCGTCCCAAGGGAGCAGGAGACTTGGCCAGCAAGGCCCGGGGTGTCCCCACCTCCTCAGCACACATTTTCGCGACCTCCGGGGCCACCGCAAGTGGTACTTCCGGTTCAGGGAGGTCACCTCCGGCCGCATTCCCGGAAACCGGAAGTGACACATCCACCTCCCCGCCCCCACCTTCCCTAGTGTCTGCAATGGATGTCTGTCCAAGAAGTTCCTTCTGTACATAGTCCGAGCTTGCCGGCTCACTACATGCGGCCGCGGCGGGGGCCGCCATTACGGTCGGCACCCCTCGCACTGTCTCGGATGCTGCGGGCTCGATCGGGCCACTGGGGGGGGCGCACAGCAACGTCATCCACCAACCTCCGGCCACCAGCCTTCACAGGTCCCTCCGGGTGGCCTCTAGTGAGGACCACCACCAGCTTCCTCCCATGCTGTTCCGTCTGACTTGCCTCTCCCCCGGAGCTTCCCTGCGCATCATGGGGTGCCCTACCCGGACCTACCTGCTTCCCAGCTTCTGGAAGAGCAGGTGAAACAACAGGGATCCGGGGACCCTCCGCACCTACGGCTCCAGGGGCCACGCTCACCCGGCTGGTCTCCACCTCGGGGCGCTGATCTTCCTCACACATCGAGACTACTTCCTCCACTGGGGTTCGCAGCTTCTCCTCCATTTCCAGCAACGCTTTCTGGTAAGAGCCTTTTCTCCTGGCTGTCTGGGATCCTTCCTGGCTTGCTCTCAGGAGCTCTTTTTCACTTTCGGAGAGGAAGCCCCTCTCACCAACTCCGCGTTCGCAGAGACCACCCAGCAGCCGCCACAGGTCTCTGCACTCATGTTTCAGGCCTTCAATGGCCTCCCAGTACTCTCCCCTTCTGCTACTGGCTGAGCGGTCTCTGCGATTCCGCAGGTCCGCTAGCCTCTCCGACTTCAGTACTTAGGCCACCGTGGCCTTCTGTACAAGGACTTTGATCCTTGTCCGGCGCTTCTGCATCCTCCCGGGGTCCTCTCCCGGCTGGGCCCGGGTCCAGTCCAGCAGCTCAAACTGCGTTTGCAGGAACAGTCTTTCCTCCCTGGAGAGGTCTTTCACTCCAGGGGGATGAACCACGGTCTCAGGCCGGGAAGAGGGCCCCGGACCTGGGCTGGCTGACGCCATCATCTCCCACTCCTCCTCCACCTCTCTGGAAGCTCTCACTCTCTCAGGACAGGTCAGAGCATGCAGCCAGCACGCACAAGCTCCTAACAATGACTGCAAGCTCTATTTAAAAAGAGCAAGATAGCTAGCTATATAGGTGGATATATCGGTGTATTCTGTGGTCAGGGCACGCAGACAGCATGCACAATCTCCTACAACTGACTGCAAGCTCTATTTAAAAAGAGCAAGATAGCTAACTATATAGGTGGATATAACGGTGTATTCTGCGGTCAGGGCACGCAGACAGCACGCACAGTCTCCTACAACTGACTGCAAGCTCTATTTAAAAAGAGCAAGATACATAGCTATATAGGTGGATAAAGCGGTGTATTCTGCGGTCAGGGCACGCAGACAGCACACACAATCCCCTACAACTGACTGCAAGCTCTTTTTAAAAAGAGCAAGATAGCTTGCTATATAGGTGGATATAACGGTGTATTCTGCGGTCAGGGCACGCAGACAGCACGCACAATCTCCTACAACTGACTGCAAGCTCTATTTAAAAAGAGCAAGATAGCTTGCTATATAGGTGGATATAACGGTGTATTCTGCGGTCAGGGCACGCAGACAACAACCACTACAGAAGAGCAATCGGCCGATAATGAACGGTGTATACTATGTTGAAGGTACACAGAACACCCACTAACTCCTACAGAGGCCAACACACTACACAAGGCCACCGCGCTGGCGGCCTTATATAGTGTGGGGCGTGTACTACACAGCCTGGGCTGTGATTGGCCACAGGCATCCTGCCTGTGGCCAATCATGGCTCTCCTTGCTGCCGGCGCTGTGATTGGCCAAGCATGCAGGGTTACAGTGCATGCTTGGCCAATCATGAGCCAGCAATGCACTGCGATGGCGCAGTGCATTGTGGGCCATGAGCACCACACGAATTTGGCGCGAACGGCCCATAACGCTCGGTATTTGCCGAACGGGCGAACAGCCAATGTTCGAGTCGAACGTATGTTCGACTCGAACAAGAAGCTCATCCCTAATCGCGGTGCTGTTTTCAAACAGTGAGGGAGATAGCAGCGGAGAAGCCAATCAGCAGGCAGTGTCAGGACCATGGCTGAGGATCAACACTGGACTGGCACCTCCAGACCACCGCAGTGGAGCCCTGCATAGGTGGGGGTAAGGGCTGGGCAGAGGGAGGGGTCAGGGGCTCAAGCACAGGTTGGCACACTGGGACCCTGGCACAGGACTGCGCTGCCCTGACTGTGGCACTGATTATCTCCTGCACCCCCTTCATAGCCTGCCCTGACCTTGCCTCTCCTTCATGGCCTTCATGCGCTCCTGAATTGTCAAAATTTCACAGATAAAAAAAGAATGCTTGTCGTTGTCGATCCCAGATTCACTTAATACTTTTGTTATGTCAATGTCCATGTTGTGGGACTATGTGTGCATAGCTAGTAAGTATATTGTGGCTGAAAATATGACCTGTAGGTTTTCAAGGTTCGCCTGCTATTAAAGTCAATGGTGTCCGCCACAAACTTTCGTTCGCGAAACGTCCCATCGAAAGTTCGTCCATCACTATTCGGCTCATCCCTAGTGCTGATAACACTGTTATCATACCATTACTCTGTATTTGCCATGTCATGTTGCTGTATGGTATATATTCATTTAAGATGTAATACATACAAATGTATTGAATATATATATATATATATATATATATATATATATATATATATATATATATATATATATATATATATATACACACATACTAAGACATTCAGACACGGGAATGATTGGAAATAAAATGTTTCGCAGATTTGGATTGGATATCATGTGTAAATTCATTATGGTCCAATGGTTTAGGAAATATGTGTGCTGCCCGGGGTGATATTGTGATCAGATTTGTATGTATCTGATACTTTGTACATGTGAATTATGTTTATTATTATTGTTAATTAGAACTATAAGTACACGGAATGAGATCAACCCCCACCCTGTGTGTACATTGATCTGTTGATGTTTGAAATAGATACAAATAGACAAAGATTTGTCTGGGCTGATTGAGTAGATACAATGTTTCGTTGTTCTTGCTTCTTTCCTCCATTGTGTTGAGGGTTAAGAACTCCACGATCTTCTCTTTTTGTGATTTCATGTAAAGTAACAATGTAAGGCGGGAGATTGTGGAGGATCTTTTATTGTAACAATGTGTGAGTGCGGCATAAGTGTTATTCAGCTCTGCCACCTTGTGGTCATTCCTGGTAGAACACTGGGGTGTGTGTGCGCAGTACAAGGAGGTGAATAGGGGATGTATATACAGACAGAAAGTGGAGATGATCTCCGCGATAAATCTAGAATCAGGATGGGAATAGAAGGGAGGATTATTCACCCCCTCCCCAGTCTGAGCGATCTACTCCTCGTCTAAAGATCAATGTTATTATTATTTTAGCATTGCCTCACAAACATGCTCTACATAGAGCGGGACATTCCTGGTTTCTAAAGCCTTTGTCTTCTTATCACACTCAGGCTTGTAATAGAGGTGAGGAGTAATGACAGGAAATGTGATCACAGTACACCATTCTCTCATCTCTTTTCATTCCAATCATTCTATGCTGATCGTCTACTCACCGCTAAACCCTCCAACCAAAACCATCCACCCCTCCTTACCCGTCCGTCCTGACAGTAATTCGGAGTTTCTATGATTTGTTTCATTTATTAGAACGTATTTCATGTGAAGGAACATGTGATCTCCTTACAGGGACTGCTTTTTATTGTCCTTTAAATCTGCTGAATATCTTCTGGAGCTCAGAGATCATTCAATATTCAATACCAAACAAACATCCCCCAGCTGAAAGGAACACAGATCTCAGCTCCTCCTTCACACTGCTTGAGAGGAAAATGCATTTTATTATCTGAAGAAATTGCCCAGATCTGTGATTGGTGCAACTATTAAACTGATTCATTCAAATGTCCCGCCAGAATATCATGGAACCTTCCAATGATCTCAGATGGAATAATCCGACACTAAAACCTGATATCTCTTCCTTCGGGAACATCGATCAACGCTTCTCTGAATTGTCGGGCAGTTTATCTAACCAAGAATAATAAATCCATTAGAAATATGAATGTCACATTTCTTCTAATCTTTTTCTTTTACTTCACAATAGAGAATCCGCCCTGCTAGAGAATGTTTTCTATAGAAATCAATGAAAAGTCTATAGAACAAGTATTTTCTGGGTTGAAAACCGAGAAAGATCTCTGAACACATTTCCTTGAAATTTTCATCAGAAAGACATTAATGGCTGATGAAGGAAACGCCCACAACTCTGATTGGCTCGGATTTCAAATTCCAGTTTTCAAATTTCCTCGCCTGAATAGTGAAGAACGTTACAGAGAAATAATCAGCCCTATTATACCGCCAAATCCGACACTGAGATCATCAGATGAGACATTTATCCGAGAGATATCATCGATGCTTTATTTTTCATCCATTAGTCCGGAATAAATAGAAGATTATTGAATAATATAAAACATTTCCATATGTGCTTTTTTATTCCAAGTCCTCAGAATTCAGAAAACTAAATGGGGAAATATATATATATATATATATATATATATATACATTTCCTTCTCTCACTCTCTGTCTGATATATAATTTATACATATAGCAGATTGCACATATTTTGCGCTTCCTGTACAAAGATCGATAAATATGACATTATTGGTAGAAATGGGTAATAATCATGGCATGCCAGACAAATATGTACAATTAATCAATAAAGATAATGTTGTGCGTCTGATGGATCACATCAGTTTCCATTCAGCAATCTATTGAAAAGCTTCTAATTAAATGAGATTCTATACTGTGTAATAAATGACTAGACCCCGCCCCTTCTCCTCCTGTCTCCCATCAGGTCCGCTCATCCTTAGGAGGGAGAGACGTCAGAAGCAATGTGTTTCTTTGTTTCCCTTTCAAAATGATGTTTTATAAATATAGAATTACTATGAACAATTGAAACTGCTGATTGTTTTTCTGTTATGAAGAGTTAAATCTTCGTGTTCTCGGTGTAATCTCCGGGTATGAATAGAAAATAATTGAGAATAAAGAAGAAATTCATCTTCTGGAAATGTATTGCTGCTGCATTAATGTATCTGAATACAACAGAATATTTAGGAGCCTGATAAAGGAATGACATTGTCTATTATTTTGTAATGGATGGGTGTGACTCCGCCTCTTTCCCAGGAAGGTTTCCATCAGGTCCGCTCAGGCTGTATATAAGGAGGGCAGGCAGACGGCTGAGCTCAGTTCCTATTGGCGCAGGAAATAGTCGTCATGTCTGGTCGCGGTAAAGGAGGGAAGGGTCTGGGGAAAGGAGGCGCCAAGCGGCACAGGAAGGTGCTCCGGGACAACATCCAGGGCATCACCAAACCCGCCATCCGACGTTTGGCCCGCAGAGGGGGTGTCAAGCGCATCTCCGGACTCATCTATGAGGAGACCCGCGGAGTGCTGAAGGTTTTCCTGGAGAACGTCATCCGCGATGCCGTCACCTACACCGAGCACGCCAAGAGGAAGACCGTCACCGCCATGGATGTCGTCTATGCTCTCAAACGCCAGGGGCGCACTCTCTACGGATTCGGAGGCTAAACCCTCATAGACACCTACCTACTTCACCTACACAAAGGCCCTTCTCAGGGCCACCCACCTTCTCATACAAAGAACTACATACCGCTATTTACGTTATTAGTAGAAGTAAATGAAATCTAAATGACGCGTCGTACACACTTCTGTAGCGGGAGGGTTTGTTCTGGGGGTTGGCCACGTGACATTCGCCCTATATAGGCGATCTAAGTGTGATCACACTAGGAGATGAAAGGGGTGATTGCTTTTAATTGGCCTATTAAAGATTCGAATCAAACAGCCTTTTTGGTTTGTTGGGAAACGTCCAGAACTGGGATCGGATCAGCTTTAGCTGGACATTTCTCCCCTAAGTCTAAAGCCCCATACACACGATTCGATTTTCTGCAGATATTTCTCTTCAGATTTACCTAAACCACGCAGTGTAAGGGCCTGCCTGATTGTTTACAAATTGAAACTTAAGGTTTAATCTCTTATTATATGGTTTTGATAAACAATCGAATAGCGTGTATGGGTCCTAAGAACGTTCCATCCAGAGAACCAGATCTATTGTAGCGCCAAATCTCAGCAGGAAACGGATGGAGGATTTCTGTACAATTATCATCGGATTCGTTCATTTCTTGGGGGTGGAAGAAGCTTTCATATTTCATCCGGAGTACAGATTGTACAGTCTTGAAGATCAACTCTCTACCCAATTAGATACAACATTGGATAGATCATTTTGTTGCGTTCTTACGACTCTTTAGTAAAGCAGATCGCACGTGTACCTGGAGATTACATGGAAAACATGAATCTTTAACACTCCCTATTTATAAAGATTATTTTGAAAAGGAAACAAAGAAATGTATTTTATTCCTACATCTCTCCTTCCTGGGTGTAAAGCTGAGCGGAGATGAGAAGGGCGGCTCTATTCATTTTAGAAGCTTTTAAATATTTTGCTGAATGGAAACCGATGTAATTCATCAGAAGCGCAATATTGTCTGTATTGATTCATAGTACATATTTGTATCTTTTTTTTCTTTTTTCAGTTACATAATCCTATGCAGATCTGATTATGTATTTTATTGTACATACTTTTATATATCTGACAGTGTCATGATTTCTACCAGTCCATTCACATTATATATATATATATTCTCTAAATGTAATATGGGGGAAATCTGTTACTGCTACATCTGATAGAGGCCAATCCCATGATCCTATACAGATCTCATGACAAACCTATTCTTCCAATTCTTTTTCGGAGAGAAAACAAATCACCAGTTATTATTGTTAATATTTGTAACAGATTACTAAAGAAAGGGGGGGGGGTCATTTATGTTTCCAAGATAAAACCATTCAGTACTTTGTAGATAATTACTTAGAAACATTGTTAATATTTTGCTGATTTCTCGTTACAGTGGATACCGATCTGTTTGATTCATTGTACATATGTATCTGGGAGTGTCATGTTTTCTACCAGTCCTTTCACTTTTTAGAACTCGAGAACATATTTTACATCATTCAACAATCTTCTGAATCGATTTCTATTCCAGACTAATCGATGAATCAGTTTGGGAACAAAGCGCTGGTGATATTTCTCAGATAATTGTCTCATCTGATGGTCTCAGTGTCGGATTTGGCGGTATAAATGGGCTGATTATTTGTCTGTAACGTTCTTAAGAATTCTGGCGGGCAAATGTGGAATGTAGCAGTTTGAAATATGAGCCAATCAGAACTGTCGGCGTTTCCTTCATGAGCCAATGAGGTTTTTGATGAGGAATCCAAAGAAATGTGTTCTGAGCTTTCAGCCCAGAAAATGCTTGTTCTGTAGACTTTTCATTGATCTCTATAGAAAACATTCTTTATGATTCTGTAACACAAACCCCGGGAAATATAATATGTCAGCGGGTTTATCAAGTGTCTGGAACGTTCCCCGGAAGAATTGAAATTTTGTTTCGTTACATTTCTATGTCAGATTAGCCGATCTGAGATTCTATTTAAAATGAAGTGAAATCCGTTCCATACCCCGCCCGGCATAATAGGAACATTCTGAGATCTGTGTTTCCGATCAGTCGGAGGATGATTGTTTTACTACAATTTCTGATCTGTAATAGATTCAGCAGAACCAATGTTTGAAGGACAATGCCGATCAGTCCCTATAAGAGGACCAGGTCCTCCAATAATACATTGCAGGCTCTTTATATGTAGTAATTGTCCTCCCTGTACAGATCTCCTGTATTAGAAGTGTGAATAAATAAGAATGTATTTCCCGTGTAAAGCTATGCAGACAATTGAGGGCTGATTGCATGCGATGTGGTAGACACAATGAGGGGTGTGTGGGGGGCTCTTTGTAGAGAGATGTGGGGGGCTCTGAGAAGAGCCTTTGTGTTGTAGAAATGAAAGGATTTGGGAGTAGAAAGGAGTTGTCGGGATTACTTGGATTTGGCGGCGGCCTTGTGGCTCTCGGTCTTCTTGGGCAGCAGCACGGCCTGGATGTTGGGCAGGACTCCTCCCTGGGCGATGGTGACGCCGCCCAGCAGCTTGTTGAGCTCCTCGTCGTTGCGGACGGCCAGCTGGAGGTGTCGGGGGATGATGCGGGTCTTCTTGTTGTCGCGGGCGGCGTTGCCGGCCAGCTCCAGGATCTCAGCCGTGAGATACTCGAGGACGGCGGCCAGATAGACGGGAGCTCCGGCCCCGACCCGCTCCGCATAGTTGCCCTTCCTGAGCAGACGGTGAACACGACCAACTGGGAACTGCAGACCAGCCCGGGATGATCGGGTCTTGGCCTTAGCCCGAACCTTGCCTCCTTGTTTTCCACGGCCAGACATCGTGAGATTCTTCTGTTACTCTGCTAAAGATCGCTCATGTCTGCAGCTTCCTTATATTTATACAGTCAATGCTCTGACATCACACACTGTGGTTGGTTAATTTCCAAGCCAGCCAATTATGTTCTGACTTGTTTCTACACCAATCAGTAAACGAGCAAGGGAAGCACTCCACTCTTCCCCACCACATGACTGAATCCTCCAATAGAAGCGTGAGGAGGGAAGAGACTTCATTTGCATAGGACGCCTATAAAAGCAGCACATGAGGGCGGCTCCAGCACACATTCCCTCCACACAGCGGAGATCACATTAACCCTTATCATGCCTGAACCAGCCAAGTCCGCCCCGGCGCCCAAGAAGGGCTCCAAGAAAGCCGTGACCAAGAGCCAGAAGAAGGACGGCAAGAAGCGGAGGAAGAGCAGGAAGGAGAGTTATGCCATCTACGTGTACAAGGTGCTCAAGCAGGTCCACCCCGACACCGGCATCTCGTCCAAGGCCATGGGCATCATGAACTCCTTCGTCAATGACATCTTCGAGCGCATCGCCGGCGAATCTTCCCGCCTGGCTCATTACAACAAGCGCCGCACCATCACCTCCCGGGAGATCCAGACCGCCGTCCGCCTCCTCCTGCCCGGAGAGCTGGCCAAGCACGCCGTCTCCGAGGGCACCAAGGCCGTCACCAAGTACACCAGCGCCAAGTAATCCCCCATCCCCCCCATCATCATCCCAACACAAGACACAAAGGCTCTTCTAAGAGCCGCCCACCATTTCCATCAATGAGCTCTCATCACATTGTGTCAAAATGAAGAAATAACAGATTATAAAGATCTTTTTTGTACAATCTGATGGGGAGTTATTTATACATTTGTGGATCTATTAGAATAAATCCATCTGAATACCAGCTGGACTTCCACATTCCCTTTATTGAGAAATTACAGATTTTTTTTTTATTCTCCCCCCCAACATAGACCCGTTCTGTAGAATGGATATCCGGAAGATTAGTATATAGATGAATATGGTCGGATAGTGGGACAGACAATTCAATCACAGTGTATGTCTTCCCCGTATAAAAGGCATGCACTTTGTCACCACTAGGTGTCAGTGTTGCTCCGCAGAGAATACATGGGAGATTTCCCCCGTAAATTGAAAGCGGATTTGTATGTATGGAAGGATTACACATATATCATATCTGTATTTCTATTACGTCATTTTTTATCGACATGTTTGTTTTCCGTTTTATAAATGATCTTTGACACTTCCCATATCACGATAATGTATGTATACACATATACAGGGGGGATGCTTACATATTAGGAATAGTTTAGGGATCATCTGCTTGTGTTTGTCATACAGCATCTATTGTTTATGGGAGTCCAAAGATAATACATAATATACATAATCATCTACTCACCTTAGTGAAGGTTACACATTGTAATGCAGATTAACACACAACCCTCGGATCCTGGGTGTTACTGTATTTCTGCTTGTGTCATCTAATTTACTGAAATATGGGCACAAATAATCCAATCTCAATGTTTCTGATTATTACACTGATAAGGAGTCTCTAATCTTTGATTATAAAAATATTTCTTTAGATTGTACACTCCATGAGCAGGATGCAAGTATTCATTTTGGATTGAACTGTATTGAGGTTGTACTGTCACCCTTGTATTGTAAAGATCTGTTTAAACTTAGCTCTCTGTATACGTTTTGTCAAATAATAATAATACAAATAATATTATTTTATGTTAATGTAGTACACCAGTACCAAATGCTTTTCTAAGACCCTCTCATATGCACCATATCAAAGCTGTCATTCTCCTTCTAATGTTGAGAAGATACCATGAGAATTATAGTTCAAATAATGTTTTTGCAGCATTTTCTGACAAATAAAACCTGATTCATGTAAATGTATCGGATTGATTATGCAATCTAGATGTCTCCCTGTGTCCATTCCCTCAAACCCCCCGGTAGGAGTTGTTAGCGGCACATTATAATATATAATATAATTATAATGTAAATCCAGTAATAGGAGTTCCTGATCTAATGCTGATCCACAGGAAACATGTAGAAGTAATGATCGCACCGATCCCAGATGTGTCCGGAGCAGGGAGGACAATGCTGGGGGGACACGATTCATTGTCTGCTCAGCGATCTGTCCCTTCATGTTAGTACAGAATTGTGCTGGATGGAACAAGCTGTACAAGTCACCTTTCTACTTGTTATTCACTAAGAACGGAATAATCCGATCAGTGAGAATTTTCTGTCATCTCATTTATTATGGAGACAAGCAGTCCAATGTCAGAGCTCCTAATTCCCCCGAGCAGAAGGGGGCGATTTAAAAGGTCATTTCAGGACCCCGAAAACGTATTTCATGTGCGGATCAGAGATCTGGAGATCCCCAATTCCCGCACACTGTCTGTGGGATCTCCCGGGGAGGGGACCATTCACACTTCGATATTTCATGTGATCGGTAGAAGGGAAATTGTTGTACTGATCGGGAATGTTAGAATGATCAGCAACAAGAACATTGTGTTATGCGGAGAATGGACTCTCCACTGCGATAGAATAGAATTCTATATTTTCTTTTTCACCCAGAAATAATATGAAGCGGATTAGCAGCCCCGATGTCACATTTGGATTGAAATTTGGTCTCCCGGCTGCGCTTTTCGAAAGCTCTCCGTATAATAATATAAACGATCTGATTGGCTGACACAGAAACCACAAGAGGCTGTAATTGGCTGAATATCGGAATATTTTCAAATTGCTGGCCGAAATTTCATCGCTGTGCAGTTTGTAGAAGATGGTGTTCTGCGAACAGATCTCTATCTGCTGATTGGCTGACATATAAAATAATTTGACCATTGGAATGAGAAATGTACATCTCTCTCCGGGGAGACAATAATTGTCTTCTGTAGATAATGAATGAGAATAAAGAAGAGAGTGTAAGATGTGCTGATGGGAAGGTGTAACAATGTGATCGGTGTGTGTGTGTGTGGGGGGGGGGGGGAGAGATTGGAGAAAGTTGTAGAATAGCAGAGGAGAGATTCCTGTGATAGATCTGGGAGAGGAAACAGAAGAATTAATAGTGTGCTGGTGATCCCGGGATCTGTGTACAGGAGGGAGGGAAATGACTTTTTTGTACATATTGAACAGATTTCCTTTCCCCGATCTCCTAATAATGATGAGGGAAGTATAGAGATATGGAGAGAATCTTTCTATGAACTGGAGATCGGCAGGAGAAAAGATCTCCTTCCCAGAGAGAAGTGAGAATTGTTACTCTGAAATGGTCTAAGAAATGTTAGAGATCCGATCGCAGAGAAGGGTGAGAAGAATGAAGAGATGTGGTGCGATCGTTTTTCCTTCCTTGAACAACAAACTCTCCATGGACTTTTTTTATAGTTGTTTGGTCTATTGATTTGTATTATTTGGCGCAGTATTTGTATGATGTAGTGGCGATGAGATAGTATGGAGCTCTTTGTAAGGAGGATGTGGTGGCTCCGAAAAGAGCCGTTGTGTTGTGTGTATGTGGAGGGTGTATTATGTCCTCCCTCCGTGGACGTGGGGTGCCAGCTGGATGTCTTTGGACATGATGGTGGGCATCTGCTTGTGGGGAGCTTTCCCTCCGGTGGACCGAGGTTGACTTTTGCCATACAGTTTTAGCCCTGGATAGACGTTCTCTGCCTCTATGTCTTGTGCCGGGCCTCCAGAGCCATCTAATGCTCTTTTACTAGCAACTTGCCCGGTCTTCTCTGCCCTCTTGTTCTCTCTCTCTCCGTTGTCTTGTGCCGGGCTTCCAGAGCTATCTTCTGCTCTTTTGCTAGCTCTTTTACTAGCTCTTACCCGGGCTTCTTCGTTGTCTTCTTCTTCCTTCTTCCTTCTTCCTTCTTCCTTCTTCCTTCTTCCTTCTTCCTTCTTCCTTCTTCCTTCTTCCTTCTTCCTTCTTTCTTCTTTCTTCTTTCTTCTTCCTTCTTCCTTCTTCCTTCTTCCTTCTTTCTTCTTTCTTCTTTCTTCTTTCTTCTTTCTTCTTCCTTCTTCCTTCTTCCTTCTTCCTTCTTTCTTCTTTCTTCTTTCTTCTTTCTTCTTTCTTCTTTCTTCTTCCTTCTTCCTTCTTCCTTCTTCCTTCTTCCTTCTTCCTTCTTCCTTCTTTCTTCTTTCTTCTTTCTTCTTTCTTCTTCCTTCTTCCTTCTTCCTTCTTCCTTCTTCCTTCTTTCTTCTTTCTTCTTTCTTCTTTCTTCTTCCTTCTTCCTTCTTTCTTCTTTCTTCTTCCTTCTTTCTTCTTCCTTCTTCCTTCTTCCTTCTTCCTTCTTCCTTCTTCCTTCTTCCTTCTTTCTTCTTTCTTCTTCCTTCTTTCTTCTTTCTTCTTTCTTCCCGACGCAATTCCTTATATTTCCCGACAGTGCTGTATGCCTTCATTATACCATACTACATGTCCTTACAATATGCCTGGATAGGAGGGAAGCCGGGGATGTATGAACACACTTCTCACACTCCTCTGTACACAGAATATGAGGCTTTTATTCTCCTCTTTTGCCCTCACATGGGGAGAGGAGAAGGTGTGCACTGCATGCTACAGGAGGTCAAAGGCCCACACATGGGACTGGATTACATCTCTTCTTTCAGCTCCTCAATGTTTCATCCATTCTAGATTTATTTTAGGATTGTCCTGATTACCCTGCCAGCAGCTTCTATGGCGGGGCATTGCGGACGCTGTCCACCTCGTTTCGTTAACATTCATGTTTCTTTAAAGCCCATCTGACAGTAACCCAAAACATTCTCACTTCTAGTGGAGCTCTGCCCACACTGCAAGGGTTAACTGCTAACTCAGACTAAGGGGGGAGTAAAAACTTTTGCTTACCTCATTCTCCACTCCCCCAATGACCCATCTCCTAGCAATCAGCCCCACAGACTCTGTCAGTCTGAAAATCATTCAACACTCCCTCCCAGGTGTGTGGTATGCCTGTGTTCCCCACCACACACTATGTGGCTCCTTCCTCCCATTGTTATGTCACTGCTGAGTCCTCTTTTGAAATAGCAGTTGGAGGATGAAGCCACAGCAATGCAGCAGGGGAGACCGGCACCCAACAATCCTACAATTGTTGAATACTGAAGGTTCTTGCATAGGCTGCAGAGCTGGAATGAAGAGAAAGAAGCCACAGGCCACTAGAGAGCAAAGTAGAATTCCTCTTTATGTCCACTATATGCTGCATCTTTCCTGTCTTTAACCACTTTAGCTCCAGAAGGTTTACCCCTGCTAGTGACCAGGCCATTTTTTTGCAATACAGCACTGCGTTGCTTTAACTGACATTTGCGCGGTCATGCAACACTGTACCCAAATAAACTTGATGTCCTTTTCTTTTACCCACAAATAGAGCTTTCTTTTAGTGCTTAGCAGAAACACAAGATCTCTGTCCTTCTTACTAGCAGAAAGGCAATCAGCCTTCTTTACATTGGCAGACCGCCGTTCTGCTTCTCTCAGAAAGAACACTGGGTTTCTGCAGAACCCGCTGACTGGCTCCTGATGTGCCCAGTCAAAGTGGGAGCTGGACTCTGGCGGCACACGCCCCACTGCCGAAGAAGAAAAATCACATACAAGTAAGTGATTTGCTCTTAATGGCCACCCTGATGCAGCATTTGTACATGGAGCGGTCTTTCAGTGGTTTGAACATGTGCTTTAAATCAACAAGTGTTTGCATAGTTGCATAATGTGTTTAATATGCCTGTTCTGCACATGTTTCCTTTACATGTATGTACACGCGGTCAACATATTCTTAATATATGGGCCCATGTAGCCCCGACATTTATATTGTGCAGAACCAGTCTGACTCCTTCAGCTGTAATGGCATGTGCAATATGTGATTTTGGGACTGCATGCACGTGCACTCACATGTGCATGTATTTGGACCGATATGCACCCCTGTGCATTCATTGTATGCACCCCTGATCATATTGGGATAGGTCCTTTGCACTTTGCATTATGGCATTGATTGGCAGGTGCATTTAGAGGGGTCAAGAGGATTTCCTTTTCTCCCCCTCCCCCCCCCCTCCCAATCTTGGCGACACATATGGTGACCCATCGCATTTGGCTACCCACTGGACTGCGCATGTGCGACACCGCCATATGTGTTCCAACACTGGCATTGCCGGGAGCAATGTGCAGAGCTATGTTACATCACACTATGCTATGTCTAGTTTGACTGGAGAAGTGCAACATCCATTACTGTGGATCTGATTTTCCCCATTAGCCCATTGGTATTTTATGTTTATTTATGCCAATCTATGCAAATGTCAGTATGGGAGGCGTAATGGGATTTACCCCCTTTATGTACCACCCCTTAGGGAGGGGTTTTTTGATTGAATGCATGCTGGTTCTTGTGTGTCCCTATATATATACATGTGAAGCTGAAGGAGGCAACACTGCTTGGCTCTGAGGAAGAAGGAATCCCTTTGAAACGCGTCAGCCGGCAGTGGCCTCTGTAATTTCCATTGAGATCATGTATGGATTAAAGATGTGGTTACCAGATGTGTCTCTACAAAGCATATTCCAGTACACCTAAATTTGTCATTTCCATTTCCATTGTAAATACTCCTGTTGGCAATTAGATACGGATAAGGAAGTATGGAACTATTACCAATCACCTCACATCCAAAAAGGAGGTATCTCTTGATCCTATGCCAGATTACAAAATCCCAATTCCTCCTCTAAGATTCCCACTTTTCTTCAGTGGGAGCATGAGCTCAATCAAATGTTCTCGCTGGAGGACTGGCTGTCTGCTATTATCCCTATTATCCCACATACCCACAAAGCTGCTCACTGTGTTTCACATAAGGAAAATGCATTTCAAATCATATACAGATGGTATATCTAACCCCTTACAAACTGTCTATTATCTACTCTACTGCCTGCTTCTGCTAGCTTCCGGAGAAGACGTGGACAACTTGGCAATTTGCTTCATGTATTGTGGCACTGCAAATCCCTGACCAGCAGGGCAGGACTTAGGGTGATGGGGGCCCCTGGGCTTGAGTCACTTTGGGCCCTACCTTCTATACATTACCATATTTATCGGCATATAACACGCGCCGGTGTATAACACGCACCCTAAGTTTAGGAGGGAATTTTAAGGAAAAAACTTTTAGGAGGGAAGTTTAAGGAAAAAAAATTACATGCAGCCTTGCCCAGTGTCATTACAGCCTTATCCAGTGTCATTTGGAGCCTTGTCATTGCAGTCTTGAAGTTTAAAAATGGTGCTGCTGAGATACAAAGTCCTCTGTATCTTGGGTCCTCTCTGCGGTTCTCGGGTCCTCTCGCAGTCCAGAGTGTACTTGGCTCGGCTCACAGTCACTCCCAGTCCCTGTGTTATGTCCATCACAGGTCAAGACTGGGCATGACTGTGAGCGGAGCCGAGCTGAGTACACTTGGCTATGTATCTCAGCGGGGCCTGCGGGGCCCTCTATTGGGTGGGGCCCGTGGGCTTGAGCCCTGTCAAGCCCAATGGTAGGTCCAGCCCTGCTGACCAGTTTCTGGAATGCATTTTTATCCCCCTAATTTACCAAATTACGGGCATTATCATTCAGCCCTCTCAACTCCTATTGATGGTATCCCCAGCCAATTCGGCTCCGTTGTCATTCATATTTTAATTACAGCACAGTTTACAATCACTAGCACATGGAAACAGACATTGACACCTAATTTATCAGAGGTCATCCACAGAGTACATTTACAATGGTTTTATTAATGTGCCATATCCTATTCACGCAAGAGAGGCTCCAGATTTTGCCTAGACTGGCAACCTTGGCTACAAATATTTACACTTGAGAATGTTCAGATTCTTCTTAGAGTAAAATAATCTTGAACTGTACCTAGTAATGTAGTCTATGTAAGAAAACTCATATGTGTTCATTTATTTACTTCTTTTATGTTCTCTCTTTATTTGTTGTTTGTGTTTTGGATGCATTATTTTGGGTGCACCGCACACCGATGTGTTGTTTAATCACTGACTTAATCAAACCTCTATTATCTTCTACCAAAAGTATGATGGTAAGTGTACATGGTTACTTTAAATTCTGTTGATATATTCCAGATCCAACTTTCCCCACTCTATGAACAGTATGTGGATTTTTGTACTTGGCCGAAGTGAAAATATTAATGATTTTCCTTCTGTATTGTCTATAACATGTTCAATAAAAAATATTGAAGAGAAAAATATACTTTTAGAACATTTTGTAATGTGAAATTTTGCAATGTTCAGAGGCTCTCAGTTTGAGTTGTTAATGAAAGAACCCTCCCCCCCAAGAAAAAAACAAAAAAAAAAAAAATGTGTCAGCAAAAATCCATTCCCTACCCTCCCCCCCAAGATAAAAAAAATAATAATAATAATAATAAAGTAAATAATTGTCAATCACAGCCAGTGAGGCGGGAGCACAGGACATGGGCTGAGGACACAGAGAGTTGGCTCGCGAGTGAGCATGCACAAGTGCCCCCACAGCAAGGAGCTTGCTATGGGGGCACACAGCAAGGGGGTGGGGCCCAGAGCTCCAGCGGGGGACCAAAGAAGTGAGGATCAAGGCTGCTCTGTGCAACACAGCTGCACAGAACAGGTAAGTATGACATGTTTGTTATTTCATCTAAAAAAAAATCAGGCCTGCTCCCTATTGTGCCTGGATTGTGGCCCGGGGTGCCGTTACACTAATTAACTACATTTCTTCTCCTGGTGTCACAGTTTGAAATGGGGGATTTTCTCCAATAGAGTCCCAAAGTGGAGTGGAGTTCTCAGCAATAAAAATGTTGTAGAAAAATCCATCCAGCACCAGACCCCTAACACATGAGGTTTAGAGTGCACGATTAACAGCCATGGCCCTGGTTGCACTCCAGGCTACTCCTACAATGCAGGGTTATCAGAGCTGGTGCAAGGATTTTTGACACCCTAGGCAAAAACCTCCTTTTGCCACCCCTCCCCTGGCTCCACCCCCTTCCCCCTGCCCATGTACACCCCATATTTTTTAATCCCCTGCCCATGGACACCTCACCATCAACTATAGCCTCACCATCACCCATCAATGCAGCCTCATCAGCGCCCATCAATGCAGCCTCACCAGCGCCCATCAATGCAGCCTCCCAACGCTCATCAATACAGCCTACTAGTGCCCATCAGAGAATGTTTGCTTGCTTCCATTCATTCGGGAGTCAGGCCAAAGACACAGTCCTCTGCCCGCGCTGCACCTCTGATACTATCTGCGAAGGCGGCTGCCTGCTGGTGCTGAGACTTAGTTGTTCGCTGCAGAGAGTAGGAACACCAGTGGCCCGGCACCCCCAGGCAGAAGTGTGCCCTAGGCGGCTGCCTAGTTTGCCTAGTGGTAGCACTGGCCCTGAGGGTTATTAACCCTGCATTGTGCATGGTGCTCAGCGATCTGTCCATGTTAGTATAGAATTGTGCTGGATGGAACAAGCTGTACAAGTCACCTTTCTACTTGTTATTCACTAAGAACGGAATAATCCGATCAGTGAGAATTTTCTGTCATCTCATTTATTATGGAGACAAACAGTCCAATGTCAGAGCTCCTAATTCTTACACATTGTTTGATGTGGAGGAACTCCCCTCCCCCACACAAAGAAGGTAACTACTAACACAGATAACAGACAGATCATGGCGGATATTTTAAAAATGCCGCTTTTAAAAAAAATCTATTGGAGGATTCAGTCATGTGATAGGGACGAGTGTTTTGCTTTCCTTCTTTGTTTACTGATTGGTGTAGAAACAAGTCAGAACACTATTGGCTGGCTTGGAAATTAACCAACCACAGTGTGTGATGTCAGAGCATTGACTGTATAAATATAAGGAAGCTGCAGAAATGAGCGATCTTTAGCAGAGTAACAGAAGAATCTCACAATGTCTGGCCGTGGAAAGCAAGGAGGCAAGGTTCGGGCTAAGGCCAAGACCCGATCATCCCGGGCTGGTCTGCAGTTCCCAGTCGGCCGTGTTCACCGTCTGCTCAGGAAGGGCAATTATGCGGAGCGGGTCGGGGCCGGAGCTCCCGTCTATCTGGCCGCCGTCCTCGAGTATCTCACGGCTGAGATCCTCGAGCTGGCCGGCAACGCCGCCCGCGACAACAAGAAGACCCGCATCATCCCCCGACACCTCCAGCTGGCCGTCCGCAACGACGAGGAGCTCAACAAGCTGCTGGGCGGCGTCACCATCGCCCAGGGAGGAGTCCTGCCCAACATCCAGGCCGTGCTGCTGCCCAAGAAGACCGAGAGCCACAAGGCCGCCGCCAAATCCAAGTAATCCCGACAACTCCTTTCTACTCCCAAATCCTTTCATTTCTACAACACAAAGGCTCTTCTCCGAGCCACCCACATCTCTCTACAAAGAGCCCCCCACACACCCCTCATTGTGTCTACCACATCGCATGCAATCAGCCCTCAATTGTCTGCATAGCTTTACACGGGAAATACATTCTTATTTATTCACACTTCTAGTACAATTCAAACATTGGTTCTGCTGAATCTATTACAGATCAGAAATTGTACTAAAACAATCATCCTCCGACTGATCGGAAACACAGATCTCAGAATGTTCCTATTATGCCGGGCGGGGTATGGAACGGATTTCACTTCATTTTAAATAGAATAGAATTTTAAATACATTTTAAATAGAATTTTAAATAGAATCATCTCAGATCGGCTAATCTGACACAGAAATGTAATGAAACAAAATTTCAATTCTTCAGGGGAACATTCCAGACACTTGATAAACGCGCTGACATATTATATTTTCCGGGGTTTGTGTTACAGAATCCTAGAGAATGTTTTCTATAGAGATCAATGAAAAGTCTACAGAACAAGCATTTTCTGGGCTGAAAACGGAGAAAGCTCAGAACACATTTCTATGGATTCCTCATCAAAAACATCATTGGCTCGTGAAGGAAACGCTGACAGTTCTGATTGGCTCATATTTCAAACTGCTACATTCCACATTTGCCCGCCAGAATTCTTTAGAACGTTACAGACAAATAATCAGCCCATTTATACCGCCAAATCCGACACTGAGACCATCAGATGAGACAATTATCTGAGAAATATAATCAGCGCTTTGTTCCCAAACTGATTCATCGATTAGTCTGGAATAGAAATCGATTCAGAAGATTGTTGAATGATGTAAAATATGTTCTCTGTTATTAGATTTCTAAAAAGTGAAAGGACTGGTAGAAAACATGACACTCCCAGATACATATGTACAATGAATCAATAAAACAAACAGATCGGTATCCACTGTAACGAGAAATCAGCAAAATATTAACAATGTTTCTAAGTAATTATCTACAAAGTACTGAATGGTTTTATGGTTTTAATGGAAACATAAATGAACCCCCCCCCCCTTCTTTAGTAATCTTTTATAAATATTAACAATAGTAACTGGTGATTTGTTTTCTCTCCGAAAAAGAATTGGAAGAATAGGTTTGTCATGAGATCTGTATAGTATCATGGGATTGGCCTCTATCAGATGTAGCAGTAACAGATTTCCCCCATATTACATTTAGAGAATATATATATATATAATGTGAATGGACTGGTAGAACTCATGACACTGCCAGATATATAACAGTATGTACAATAAAATACATAATCAGATCTGCATAGGATTATGTAACTGAAAAAAGAAAAAAAAAAAAGATACAAATATGTACTATGAATCAATACAGACAATATTGCGCTTCTGATGAATTACATCGGTTTCCATTCAGCAAAATATTTAAAAGCTTCTAAATAGATGAATAGAGCCGCCCTTCTCATCTCCGCTCAGCTTTACACCCAGGAAGGAGAGATGTGGGAATAAAATGCATTTCTTTGTTTCCTTTTCAAAATAATCTTTATAAATATGAAATATTGGAACTGGTGTTAGGGAGTGTTAAAGATTCATGTTTCCCATGTAATCTCCAGGTACACGTGCGATCTGCTTTACTAAAGAGTCGTAACAGGATGTCCGAAAAATGGGCTCTGATGATCCCCAGGATTCCCGGCCTGGACCTTACCAAAGAACCCGAGGGATCCCTCAGTCCGTGTATGACCTTCCCACTCACCGCGTCACCACAGCTCTTGTAGGGGCCCGGGTTGGTGAACTTCCCGTAATCCCTCTCAAGAACCAGGGAGGCGAGACGGTCATACTGACACTCCTTCATCTGAAGCTTCAGATCTGAAATCTGGTCCTGAGGGCCACCATCAGAAACCAAGCGGTCAAGCCGCCTGCGCAACTTCTGGTAGGCCTGGTACCGGGAAGCTGCCCGACGACCAGAGACTTCCCGGAAGAAGCCTTCTGACCTCTTCTTCACTACCTCCCACCATTTCTGGCGAGAGCAGCCGCTCTCAAGTAGCGAAGCTTGTTCCATAAAGAAGTCTTCATAGGCCGACCTGACTTCAGGATCTACTCTTGCTACTACCTCTGGAGTATGTGAAACCAGTGAGGTTGGGGAAGTGGCGAACGTGCACATCCACCAACCCGGCCTCCCTCACTATACGATTCAAAAAGATACTATCATATCCCAGAGGGCCTGAGGTGCCTGCCCGGTCCTTTGACCTGGTGACTAGGTTAAAGTCACCACTAAAGACCACCTGCTGGGATGTAAACAGGTATGGTTTCAGCAGCGCAAGAAGGTCCTTCCTCCCCCTTCTTGACTGGGGACCATAGAAATTTATGAGGCGGAGAAATTCCCCTCTCACGACTGCATCCACAATCCAACACCTACAGATTTCTAATTCAATCACTCGTCGACAAGCCACCGAGCCGGTCTTAAAAAGGACCGCAACACCACTGCAGGGCTCAGCCGCAAGAGACCAGAGGGAGGGCCCATGTCTCCACTCCCTCTTTGCTAGGTGCATCTCTGCCACAGATGCCAGCCAGGTCTCTTGCAAAAACAAAATGTCGGCTTCAACGCGGCCGAGAAAATCAAAGGCTGAAAACCTAGCCGCCGCTGAACGCACACTTGCAACATTAATCGTCGCAAGGCGTATTGGAGCGGGTACCGTCATCCTTAGTGATTAAAGTTTACGTTCCTCTCTATATTACATGCCTAGGTCAATCCTCCTCAGAGTCAGAGGATAGGACCCCGAAACGGTTCCAGAGGGCGAGCGAGGGTCCCCCACCCACCCCCAGACTGGTGCTAGGCTGGGGGTCCTCGCCACCCTCCTTCCCCAGGCCCTTCCTCTTCCGCTTTTTCATTTTTTTTAACCCAGTCGGACTTGGGGGGCTCCCTCCCGCTCTCACCATCTGACCTCCCACTAGACACGTCTTTGGGGCGCTTATTCACCCCCTTACCCACCTCAGAGGTGTCCATTGGGATACCCCCCCAGGCCGACCTGCCGACCACCCACTATCTCCATAGAGGGAGGAGGCATAAGAAGGGCCGCCGGATCCGGAGGCGGACGCGGTACATCTGGGGGGGGGGAGAAACGGGTGGGGGAGGGAAAGAAGGGGAGGAAGGGGAAGAAGGGGAAGGTGGTAGGGGACGGAAAGGGGAGGCAGGGAGAGGGGAAACAAGAGGGGGGGGGAGGGGAAGGGGGAGAGGGGGGAACCGGGTGGGGGGGATGTTTTTTAACCGAGGGTTTTTTAGGTTTAGTCTGTTTCTCAGCTGGCTTTCCTACCATCGCCCCGTCGGGCACAGGGCCGGACAGGGCCTGGGGAACCTACTGACATGCCTGCTGATGCAGTGCCTGCCCCCTGCTCACGCCTGGGGGGTCTGACCCTTTGAGGGAGGGGGGCACCCTCATTCTGTGGCCCAGAAGGTTTGGGATCCCCACTTTGTCTAGGGATCGGCTTACCCTCCGGGCCTGGAGCACTCCCCTCAGCCTGGCACCCCCTAAAAGCCTTGGGGCAGCGGCTGAAAGGGTGCCCCATTTCCCCACAGAGGTTGCAAACTATGAGTCTGCAACCCTCAGGTGAGTGGCCGAAGCCATTACACCTCACGCAGCGAGGCATGGTACAGTCCGCTCTAAGGTGCGTGGGACTGCCACATTTGAAACACCGACAGGGCTGGCCAGGGTAGAAGACCAGGCTCCGGTCTCTCCCTATAAATGCGCTCCCGGGTACATGCGCCACGGTATTGTTGTGGCGCTTGAGCCAGATCCTGACCAACCAAGCAGCCGTCCAGACCCCGCGCTCGTCCAAACTCTTCCTCAACCCTGTCTGGAGCTGCCCATACCGCGCCAGCCAGGTTGCGATATCCTCAGGAGGAAGGGACTCGTTTCTAACCAAGACGGTCACATTTTTTTATCTCCTCCTGCCTCGAAAGAGGCACTACACGGAAACCTTTCCATGGATCTGACTTTCTGACGATCTCGTACAGGGTCAGGAAAAGCTCCATAGAGACCACGGAGACGAAGCTCACATCGAACTCCTTGCTGTTTGTGGGATGTATGACCGCGAACAAGTCAGAAACCTTAAAGCGCAACCCCAGCATGTAGTAAATTACTTGACCCCTACTGGGACATGCTGACGTCCCCTCCCACCTGAGCTGCACCGCATTCCGCCTGCGCCTTTCTGGACCCCCCGTACCCCTTGACCAAGCCTGTGCCCCTTGGAGCTGCTCCTCAGGGGGGGCCCAGAAATTCTGGGCACCAAACTGGCCATACAGGGGGCCCAGAGGGACAGAGGAACCTGCCACCTGGGCAAATGAGCGCCCAGCTTTCAGGGCACCTAAGAGGTTTGCCTCTTCCTGCGTGCCCAAGATGGGATTCGGGACTGTGGGGGAAGGGCCAGACCCCCGTTGAGATGAGCCCATGGGCTCCGACGGAGCAGCACACGCCCCCCCCCCCACTCCCACCCTCTACCCTCCTCCCAACAAGGCACCTTGTTTTTAACCACCTCCAAGGTTGGAGACATAGCCACACCCCCCACAGTGGCGGAGGCTTGGGAGGAAGCTACCTCCATCTCCTGAGCCATATCCCGCTCCTGCCGCTGAGACCCCTCCAGCTCCCTGATAAAGCTTAGGGCTGGACATTCTCCCCCTAGCTCCCCCATGGGGGACTCTCCCCAACTTGTTTGCCTACCAGGTAAAACTTCACCGGAAGATTCTGGGGTCCCCAAGGCAGCAGCCACCAGCGGAGTCCCCGAGGCTCCCAGAGCTCTCACCCGTCCCAAGGGAGCAGGAGACTTGGCCACCAAGGCCCGGGGTGTCCCCACCTCTTCAGCACACATTTTCGCGACCTCCGGGGCCACCGCAAGTGGTACTTCCGGTTCAGGGAGGTCACCTCCGGCCGCATTCCCGGAAACCGGAAGTGACACATCCACCTCCCCGCCCCCACCTTCCCTAGTGTCTGCTATGGATGTCTGTCCAAGAAGTTCCTTCTGTACATAGTCCGAGCTTGCCGGCACCTCTCCCTCACTACATGCGGCCGCGGCGGGGGCCGCCATTACGGTCGGCACCCCTCGCACTGTCTCGGATGCTGCGGGCTCGATCGGGCCACTGGGGGGGGGGCGCACAGCAACGTCATCCACTAACCTCCTGCCACCGGCCTTCACAGGTCCCTCTGGGTGGCCTCTAGTGAGGACCACCACCAGCTTCCTCCCATGCTGTTCCGTCTGACTTGCCTCTCCCCCAGAGCTTCCCTGCGCATCATGGGGTGCCCTACCCGGACCTACCTGCTTCCCAGCTTCTGGAAGAGCAGGTGAAACAACAGGGATCCGGGGACCCTCCGCACCTACGGCTCCAGGGGCCACGCTCACCCGGCTGGTCTCCACCTCGGGGCGCTGATCTTCCTCACCCATCGAGACTACTTCCTCCACTGGGGTTCGCAGCTTGTCCTCCATTTCCAGCAACGCTTTCTGGTAAGAGCCTTTTCTCCTGGCTGTCTGGGATCCCTCCTGTCTTGCTCTCAGGAGCTCTTTTTCCCTTTCGGAGAGGAAGCCCCTCTCACCAACTCCGCGTTCGCAGAGACCGCCCAGCAGCCGCCACAGGTCTCTGCACTCATGTTTCAGGCCTTCAATGGCCTCCCAGTACTCTCCCCTTCTGCTACTGGCTGAGCGGTCTCTGCAATTCCGCAGGTCCGCTAGCCTCTCCGACTTCAGTACATAGGCCACCGTGGCCTTCTGTACAAAGACTTTGATCCTTGTCCGGCGCTTCTGCATCCTCCCCCGGCTGGGCCCGGGTCCAGTCCAGCAGCTCAAACTGCGTTTGCAGGAACAGTCTTTCCTCCCTGGAGAGGTCTTTCACTCCAGGGGGATGAACCACGGTCCCAGGCCGGGAAGAGGGCCCCGGACCTGGGCTGGCTGACGCCATCATCTCCCACTCCTCCTCCACCTCTCTGGAAGCTCTCACTCTCTCAGGACAGGTCAGAGCACGCAGCCAGCACGCACAAGCTCCTAACAATGATTGCAAGCTCTATTTAAAAAGAGCAAGATAGCTAGCTATATAGGTGGATATAGCGGTGTATTCTGCGGTCAGGGCACGCAGACAGCACGCACAATCTCCTACAACTGACTGCAAGCTCTATTTAAAAAGAGCAAGATAGCTGCTATATAGGTGGATATAGCGGTGTATTCTCCGGTCAGGGCACGCAGACAGCACGCACAATCTCCTACAACTGACTGCAAGCTCTATTTAAAAAAGAGCAAGATAGCTAGCTATATAGGTGGATATAGCAGTGTATTCTGCGGTCAGGGCACGCAGACAGCATGCACAATCTCCTACAACTGACTGCAAGCTCTATTTAAAAAGAGCAAGATAGCTAGCTATATAGGTGGATATAACGGTGTATTCTGCGGTCAGGGCACGCAGACAGCACGCACAATCTCCTACAACTGACTGCAAGCTCTATTAAAAAAGAGCGAGATAGCTAGCTATATAGGTGGATATAGCGGTGTATTCTGCGGTCAGGGCACGCAGACAGCACGCACAATCTCCTACAACTGACTGCAAGCTCTATTTAAAAAGATCAAGATAGCTAGCTATATAGGTGGATATTTTTTATTCCAGTATACTGCTACCATATATACAATACTTTACATTTCAAACCATTACTTTTTCAAAATACAGACAAAATAATACAAAATAATACTACTACACAACTAAACACAAATTTTACATTCAGGATTCTGCTCCCGAAGAGTAGGGAGCACAAAGCCTGAGAAATTGAGCAGGGGTCAAGCTATCTAAAAGCTTGTCCCACTTTTCCCTGTCTTTTTTCTTTTTCTTACTGTTTTTCTTCCCGATGCCACCTCTGCCACTTGACACCGGGCTCCTCACTACTTCTGGCACCACCTCAGATACCTTACCACCCAAACCCCCCCTAGGTACTCTTCCCTCCTCTGCGTCAGTATCCTGCTCATCATCTGACATAGATGAGCCTACTGACTCTCTCGCCACCACTGAAGGTCCAGGTGGCATAGAGGGAGGCACAGGATCAGGAGACCTAATAGGACTCCTACTGCGAGAAGAACTCACCCGCTCTGGCCTCTGCCTTGTACTCCTCCTTTTAGAGACCCTCCTCCGCCTCCCCTCCACCGGACTCAACCCCCTACGGGGCGCCACCACCCTCCCAGGGGCATCACCGGCAGAAGGAGCGACGGAAGGAGGCTCCCCATTCTCAGGTACTGCAGGAGGAGGGACCCCACCGCCAGGAACCTCCACCCTAGAACACACCTCCTTCTCCACCAACACGGCCTCAGCACTTGGCCTAGTGTCAGTGGACAAATTTCCACCTGGGTCCTGAGCCCCTTCTGAGGGAGGGGCACCAGTAGGATCCCCTGACTTTTCCCTGTGAGCCCTGGGACACCTGCTGAACGGGTGTCCCATCTGCCCACACAGGTTGCATTGGATGAGACCACAAGAGTCACTCATATGACCAAATTTGTTGCACTTAGCACAACGAACCACTGTGCAGTCCGCACTGAGGTGGGTTGGACACCCACACCGGAAGCAGCGGCGGGGCTGACCGGGGTAGAATACCAGTATGCGGTCTCTGCCCAAGAAGGCACTACCTGGGATATGGGCAACAGAGTTACCCTGCCTCCGCAACTTAATCCTGGCATTCCAAGCCCCGGTCCACACCCCGCGCTCATCCAACCCTTTCCTCAGAGGGCCCTGCAACTGGCCATGCCTACACAACCAGGTACTTATGTCCTCTGGCGGTAGGCTCTCATTCCGCACCAGGATGGTAACATTTTTAACCTCCTCCTGCCTACTGATAGGGATAACCCTAAATCCCTTCCAGGGCTCTGTATTTTTAATAAGCCCGAAAGTAGTAAGGAACAATTCCATTATGACAGCACTAGTAAAACTGACATCAAAGTCACGGGATCCAGCAGGGTGAATTACCGCAAAGATCTCCGCAACTTTGATGCCTAGAGAAAGCACCATGTCCACCACCTGCCCTCTACTGGGGCACTGACCCTCACCCTCCCACCTTAATTGTATCACATTCCGGCGCCTTCTTTCCGGCCCACCAGTCCCCCTGGACCATGTATTAGCCCCTGAGGACTGATCCGCCGGAGGCACTCGGAAATTCCCCGTGCCAAACTGCCTATATATCGGGTCAAGCGGCGCCGCAGACCCCACCACATTGGCGTACGAGCGCCGCTCGCCCAAGGCAGTTAAGAGTCTCACCTCCGGAGACCCCTGCAAAACCCGTCCCGGGGGAGACCCCGGAACAGACCCCGCAGTGGTCCCCGCAGAAACTTCCCCAGCAATATTTTTACTCTGGACCGTTTTATTTACCTCTTTGGGTTGGGCCTGAGAGACCGGGGGTCCCCTGGCAGATGCACTCTGAGCCAGGAGCGCATCCCAGTCCTCAGACCAGCCTTCACCCATATCCATGAGAGCACTCATGGACCCATCCAACTGTGAACCCTCTAATCCCTTAATAAATGCAAGAGCGGGGTCATCCTCACCTAACGGGCTCATGGGGCAGTCACCCCACTCCATCTTCTGCCCTGGGCACAAGGATTCATCCGTCATTGAAACCGAATCATTACCCTCAGCGGTAGGAACCTGAGGACTGGAAACCTCGGAGGTCGCGGACCGGAAGTGACGTATTGCCGCTTCCGCCGGAACTCCGTCCTCACACACTGCGCCATTCCCGGAAGTCGCGGGAGCCGCGATCCGGAAGTGACGCGCAGCCGCGTCACCCGCTACTCCTCCCCCTTTTTTCGCGCCATTCCCGGCGGCCGCTTTCTGATTGGGTTGGGCTCGACTTGTAACTCCCTCTGCCTTCCGGGAAGACAGCGTGCCACTCCCACCTCCCTCCATTGCTGGAGACTTGGACGCCATTACACTGTCCACTTTGGGTTGTTCAACCCTAACTTTCCCCTCACCCTGGGGCTGCTTTACAGCAACGATGGCCGACACTGCTGACGGCTCATCTTGCACACAGTCTCTGCCAAGGTTCACCGGGAAGTCCTGCACAGGTAAGTCCGTTTTCTTCTTTGTTTTCTTTACTTCTTGAGCCTTGGGGTTTTTCACGGATGGGGTTTTCTGTACCGGGTCATGTGCCGTATCCTTAGGTGAACCCCCTTTACTCGCACCATCCCCCCCCACATGTGGGTAAGGACTTAGATGTAACAGGGGCACCCTCCACAACATCCCCTTTAGAATTCCCCACCTCACCGTCCATCTCTGAAGTCTCTACTTCCATCGCCACATCCACCTTCTTCTCCACTGTCTTATGCTCACTTGCTGGGTTGACCGCTGACGCTGACACGGTCTCCTGCGTTCCCTTCTCTGTGGTTGGGTCCGCCATCTTGGCTTTATTCTCCGCTGTTTGAGAGAGATTTCGCCTCCTTACAGCTTGGGAGCCTTCCTCGTTAGCCACTCGAAGGGTTTCCACAATACCCTGCAGAAAATCCCTCTCTTTCTTTCCTTTGTGAATGAGACCAGCCATGGTTCCTTGCACTGTCTGTGCACTCTCACTTGTGGGTTCCTCCGCCTCTCTCATGGGCTCCGCCGCCTTTGATAGACGCTGGTTGCGGCGTCTTACCGCTTGAGAGCCTTCATCGCACGCCACTCTCATAACTTTTCCTATATTCAACAGAAAGTCCTTTTCGCTTGTGGCACTTTCAATTAGTTTTGATAAAAGCTCACCAAGCATATTACACTGCTTTTTCAGTCCATCTATGACAGGTTTGAATTCTGTTCTCTTCTTGATACCTGATCTGTCGCGTCTATTCCTCAGCTCGGCCAAAACTTTCATTCTTTCGCAGTAACAGCGAGAAGCCTTTACCATTAAGCCCTTGGCTTTTCTTTTCCTCTCCGCAGATTTCTCCACGTCTTCTCCTGGCTGTCTCAGAGACCAGTCAACCAAGTCAAGCTGGTTTTCCAAGTACAGCCTCTCCTCCTCAACGAACTCCAGGAGCTTCAGGGCTCCACGCTTTTCCTCAGGCCGAGGAACAGGCTCCTGGCCTGGGCTGACCGACGCCATCAGCTCCCTCTCCTCCTCCACCACTCTGGAAGTCCTCAGAGATCAGAGCACGCAGCCAGCACGCACAAGCTCCTACAACTGACTGCAAGCTCTATTTAAAAAGAGCAAGATAGCTAGCTATATAGGTGGATATAACGGTGTATTCTGCGGTCAGGGCACGCAGACAGCACGCACAATCTCCTACAACTGACTGCAAGCTCTATTTAAAAAGAGCAAGATAGCTAGCTATATAGGTGGATATAACGGTGTATTCTGCGGTCAGGGCACGCAGACAGCACGCACAGTCTCCTACAACTGACTGCAAGCTCTATTTAAAAAGAGCAAGATACGTAGCTATATAGGTGGATAAAGCGGTGTATTCTGCGGTCAGGGCACGCAGACAGCACACACAATCCCCTACAACTGACTGCAAGCTCTATTTAAAAAGAGCAAGATAGCTTGCTATATAGGTGGATATAACGGTGTATTCTGCGGTCAGGGCACGCAGACAACAACCACTACAGAAGAGCAAGAACGCAAAATCGGCCGATAATGAACGGTGTATACTATGTTGAAGGTACACAGAACACCCACTAACTCCTACAGAGGCCAACACACTACACAAGGCCCATAACGCTCGGTATTTGCCGAACGGGCGAACAGCTAATGTTCGAGTCGAACGTATGTTCGACTCGAACAAGAAGCTCATCCCTAATCGCGGTGCTGTTTTCAAACAGTGAGGGAGATAGCAGCGGAGAAGCCAATCAGCAGGCAGTGTCAGGACCATGGCTGAGGATCAACACTGGACTGGCACCTCCAGACCACTGCAGTGGAGCCCTGCATAGGTGGGGGTAAGGGCTGGGCAGAGGGAGGGGTCAGGGGCTCAAGCACAGGTTGGCACACTGGGACCCTGGCACAGGACTGCGCTGCCCTGACTGTGGCACTGATCATCTCCTGCACCCCCTTCATAGCCTGCCCTGACCTTGCCTCTCCTCCATGGCCTTCATGCGCTCCTGAATTGTCAAAATTTCACAGATAAAAAAAGAATGCTTGTCGTTGTCGATCCCAGATTCACTTAATACTTTTGTTATGTCAATGTCCATGTTGTGGGACTATGTGTGCATAGCTAGTAAGTATATTGTGGCTGAAAATATGACCTGCAGGTTTTCAAGGTTCGCCTGCCATTAAAGTCAATGGTGTCCGCCACAAACTTTCGTTCGCGAAACGTCCCATCGAAAGTTCGTCCATCACTATTCGGCTCATCCCTAGTGCTGATTACACTGTTATCATACCATTACTCTGTATTTGCCATGTCATGTTGCTGTATGGTATATATTCATTTAAGATGTAATACATACAAATGTATTGAATATATATACACATACTAAGACATTCAGACACGGGAATGATTGGGAATAAAATGTTTCGCAGATTTGGATTGGATATCATGTGTAAATTCATTATGGTCCAATGGTTTAGGAAATATTTTTTTTAGGACTGTGTGCTGCCCGGGGTGATATTGTGATCAGATTTGTATGTATCTGATACTTTGTACATGTGAATTATGTTTACTATTATTATTATTATTGTTAATTAGAACTATAAGTACACGGAATGAGATCAACCCCCACCCTGTGTGTACATTGATCTGCTGTTGATTGAAATAGATACAAATAGACAAAGATTTGTCTGGGCTGATTGAGTAGATACAATGTTTCGTTGTTCTTGCTTCTTTCCTCCATTGTGTTGAGGGTTAAGAACTCCACGATCTTCTCTTTTTGTGATTTCAAATAAAGTAACAATGTAAGGCGGGATATTGTGGAGGATCTTTTATTGTAACAATGTGTGAGTGCGGCATAAGTGTTATTCAGCTCTGCCACCTTGTGGTCATTTCTGATAGAACACTGGGGTGTGTGTGCGCAGTACAAGGAGGTGAATAGGGGATGTATATACAGACAGAAAGTGGAGATGATCTCCGCGATAAATCTAGAATCAGGATGGGAATAGAAGGGAGGTTTATTCACCCCCTTCCCAGTCTGACCGATCTACTCCTCGTCTAAAGATCAATATTATTATTATTTTAGCATTGCCTCACAAACATGCTCTACATAGAGCGGGACATTCCTGGTTTCTATTCTTCAATTAAGTTATATATTATTAATACTGTCAGGTAAAGTTCCCTGTAAAGGCAAAGCCTTTGTCTTCTTATCACACTCAGGCTTGTAATAGAGGTGAGGAGTAATGACAGGAAATGTGATCACAGTACATCATTCTCTCATCTCTTTTCATTCCAATCATTCTATGCTGATTGTCTACTCCCCGCTAAACCCTCCAACCAAAACCATCCACCCCTCCTTACCCGTCCGTCCTAACAGTAATTCAGAGTTTCTATGATTTGTATCATTTATTAGAACGTATTTCATGTGAAGGAACGATGTGATCTCCTTACAGGGACTGCTTTTTATTGTCCTTTAATTCTGCTGAATATCTTCTGGAGCTCAGAGATCATTCAATATTCAATACCAAACAAACATCCCCCAGCTGAAAGGAACACAGATCTCAGATCCTCCTTCACACTCTTTGGGAGGAAAATGCATTTTATTATCTGAAGAAATCGCCCAGATCTGTGATTGATGCAACTATTCAACTGATTCATTCAATTGTCCCGCCAGAATATCATGGAACCTTCCAATGATCTCAGATGGAATAATCCGACACTAAAACCTGATATCTCTTCCTTCGGGAACATCGATCAACGCTTCTCTGAATTGTCGGGCAGTTTATCTAACCAAGAATAATAAATCCATTAGAAATATGAATGTCACATTTCTTCTAATCTTTTTCTCTTACTTCACAATAGAGAATCCGCCCTGCTAGAGAATGTGGGGTGTGTGTGCAGTACAAGGAGGTGAATAGGGGATGTATATACAGACAGAAAGTGGAGATGATCTCCGCGATAAATCTAGAATCAGGATGGGAATAGAAGGGAGGTTTATTCACCCCCTTCCTATAGAAATCAATGAAAAGTCTATAGAACAAGTATTTTCTGGGTTGAAAACCGAGAAAGATCTCTGAACACATTTCTTTGAAATTTTCATCAGAAAGACATTAATGGCTGATGAAGGAAACGCCCACAACTCTGATTGGCTCGGATTTCAAATTCCTGATTTCAAATTTCCTCGCCTGAATAGTGAAGAACGTTACAGAGAAATATTCAGCCCTATTATACCGCCAAATCCGACACTGAGATCATCAGATGAGACATTTATCCGAGAGATATCATCAATGCTTTATTTTTCATCCATTAGTCCGGAATAAATAGAAGATTATTGAATAATATAAAACATTTCCATATGTGCTTTTTTATTCCAAGTCCTCAGAATTCAGAAAACGAAATGGGGAAATATAGAGAGTGAGAGAAGGAAATATATATATATATATATATATATATATATATATATATATATATATATATATATATTTCCTTCTCTCACTCTCTGTCTGATATATAATTTATACATATAGCAGATTGCACATATTTTGCGCTTCCTGTACAAAGATCGATAAATATGACATTATTGGTAGAAATAGGTAATAATCATGACATGCCAGACAAATATGTACAATTAATCAATAAAGATAATGTTGTGCGTCTGATGGATCACATCAGTTTCCATTCAGCAATCTATTGAAAAGCTTCTAATTAAATGAAATTCTATGCTGTGTAATAAATGACTAGACCCCGCCCATTCTCCTCCTGTCTCCCATCAGGTCCGCTCATCCTTAGGAAGGAGAGACGTCAGAAGCAATGTGTTTCTTTGTTTCGTTTTCAAAATGATGTTTTATAAATATAGAATTACTATGAACAATTGAAACTGCTGATTGTTTTTCTGTTATGAAGAGTTAAATCTTCGTATTCTCGGTGTAATCTCCAGGTATGAATAGAAAATAATTGAGAATAAAGAAGAAATTCATCTTCTGGAAATGTATTGCTGCTGCATTAATGTATCTGAATACAACAGAATATTTAGGAGCCTGATAAAGGAATGACATTGTCTATTATTTTGTAATGGATGGGTGTGACTCCGCCTCTTTCCCAGGAAGGTTTCCATCAGGTCCGCTCAGGCTGTATATAAGGAGGGCAGGCAGACGGCTGAGCTCAGTTCCTATTTGCGCAGGAAATACTCGTCATGTCTGGTCGCGGTAAAGGAGGGAAGGGTCTGGGGAAAGGAGGCGCCAAGCGGCACAGGAAGGTGCTCCGGGACAACATCCAGGGCATCACCAAACCCGCCATCCGACGTTTGGCCCGCAGAGGGGGTGTCAAGCGCATCTCCGGACTCATCTATGAGGAGACCCGCGGAGTGCTGAAGGTTTTCCTGGAGAATGTCATCCGCGATGCCGTCACCTACACCGAACACGCCAAGAGGAAGACCGTCACCGCCATGGATGTCGTCTATGCTCTCAAACGCCAGGGGCGCACTCTCTACGGATTCGGAGGCTAAACCCTCATAGACACCTACCTACTTCACCTACACAAAGGTCCTTCTCAGGGCCACCCACCTTCTCATACAAAGAACTACATACCGCTATTTACGTTATTAGTAGAAGTAAATGAAATCTAAATGACGCGTCGTACACACTTCTGTAGCGGGAGGGTTTGTTCTGGGGGTTGGACACGTGACATTCGCCCTATATAGGCGATCTAAGTGTGATCACACTGTAGGAGATGAAAGGGGTGATTGCTTTTAATTGGCCTATTAAAGATTCAACGCAAACAGCCTTTTTGGTTTGTTGGGAAACGTCCAGAACTGGGATCGGATCAGCTTTAGCTGGACATTTCTCCCCTAAGTCTAAAGCCCCATACACACGATTCGATTTTCTGCAGATATTTCTCTTCAGATTTTCCGAAACCACACAGTGTAAGGGCCTGCCTGATTTGTATACAAATTGAAACTTGAGGTTTAATCTCTTATATGGTTTTGATAAACAATCGAATAGCGTGTATGGGTCCTAAGAACGTTCCATCCAGAGAACCAGATCTATTGTAGCGCCAAATCTCAGCAGGAAACGGATGGAGGATTTCTGTACAATTATCATCGGATTCGTTCATTTGTTGGGGGTGGAAGAAGTTTTCATATTTCATCCGGAGTACAGATTGTACAGTCTTGAAGATCAACTCTACCCAATTAGATACAACATTGGATAGATCATTTTGTTGTGTTCTTACGACTCTTTAGTAAAGCAGATCGCACGTGTACCTGGAGATTACATGGAAAACATGAATCTTTAACACTCCCTAACACCAGTTCCAATATTTCAAAAGATTATTTTGAAAAGGAAACAAAGAAATGCATTTTATTCCTACATCTCTCCTTCCTGGGTGTAAAGCTGAGCGGAGATGAGAAGGGCGGCTCTATTCATTTTAGAAGCTTTTAAATATTTTGCTGAATGGAAACCGATGTAATTCATCAGAAGCGCAATATTGTCTGTATTGATTCATAGTACATATTTGTATCTTTTTTTTCAGTTACATAATCCTATGCAGATCTGATTATGTATTTTATTGTTCATACTTTTATATATCTGGCAGTGTCATGATTTCTACCAGTCCATTCACATTATATATATATATTCTCTAAATGTAATATGGGGGAAATCTGATAGAGGCCAATCCCATGATCCTATACAGATCTCATGACAAACCTATTCTTCCAATTCTTTTTCGGAGAGAAAACAAATCACCAGTTAATATTTGTAACAGATTACTAAAGAAAGGGGGGGGGGGGGGTCATTTATGTTTCTAAGATAAAACCATTCAGTACTTTGTAGATAATTACTTAGAAACATTGTTAATATTTTGCTGATTTCTCGTTACAGTGGATACCGATCTGTTTGTTTTATTGATTCATTGTACATATGTATCTGGGAGTGTCATGTTTTCTACCAGTCCTTTCACTTTTTAGAAATCTAGTAACAGAGAACATATTTTACATCATTCAACAATCTTCTGAATCGATTTCCATTCCAGACTAACCGATGAATCAGTTTGGAAACAAAGCGCTGATATTTCTCAGATAATGGTCGGATTTGGCGGTATAAATGGGCTGATTATTTGTCCGTAACGTTCTAAAGAACTCTAGCGGTCAAATGTGGAATGTAGCAGTTTGAAATATGAGCCAATCAGAAAATGCTTGTTCTGTAGACTTTTCATTGATCTCTATAGAAAACATTCTCTAGGATTCTGTAAACCCCGGGAAATATAATATGTCAGCGCGTTTATCAAGTGTCTGGAATGTTCCCCGGAAGAATTGAAATTTTGTTTCATTACATTTCTGTGTCAGATTAGCCGATCTGAGATGATTGTGAGGTTCTATTTAAAATGAAGTGAAATCCGTTCCATACCCCGCCCGGCATAATAGGAACATTCTGAGATCTGTGTTCCCGATCAGTCGGAGGATGATTGTTTTACAATTTCTGATCTGTAGATTCGGCAGAACTAGTTTGAAGGACAATGCCGATCAGTCCCTATAAGAGGACCAGGTCCTCCAATAATACATTGCAGGCTCTTTATATGTAGTGATTGTCCTCCCTGTACAGATCTCCTGTACTAGAAGTGTGAATAAATAAGAATAGATTTCCCGTGTAAAGCTATGCAGACAATTGAGGGCTGATTGCATGCGATGTGGTAGACACAATGAGGGGTGTGTGGGGGGCTCTTTGTAGAGAGATGTGGGGGGCTCTGAGAAGAGCCTTTGTGTTGTAGAAATGAAAGGATTTGGGAGTAGAAAGGAGTTGTCGGGATTACTTGGATTTGGCGGCGGCCTTGTGGCTCTCGGTCTTCTTGGGCAGCAGCACGGCCTGGATGTTGGGCAGGACTCCTCCCTGGGCGATGGTGACGCCGCCCAGCAGCTTGTTGAGCTCCTCGTCGTTGCGGACGGCCAGCTGGAGGTGTCGGGGGATGATGCGGGTCTTCTTGTTGTCGCGGGCGGCGTTGCCGGCCAGCTCCAGGATCTCAGCCGTGAGATACTCGAGGACGGCGGCCAGATAGACGGGAGCTCCGGCCCCGACCCGCTCCGCATAGTTGCCCTTCCTGAGCAGACGGTGAACACGGCCGACTGGGAACTGCAGACCAGCCCGGGATGATCGGGTCTTGGCCTTAGCCCGAACCTTGCCTCCTTGTTTTCCACGGCCAGACATTGTGAGATTCTTCTGTTACTCTGCTAAAGATCGCACTTTTCTGCAGCTTCCTTATATTTATACAGTCAATGCTCTGACATCACAGACTGTGGTTGGTTAATTTCCAAGCCAGCCAATTATGTTCTGACTTGTTTCTTCACCAATCAGTAAACGAGCAAGGGAAGCAAAACACTCCTCCCCACCACATGACTGAATCCTCCAATAGAAGAGTGAGGAGGGAGGAGACTACATTTGCATAGGACGCCTATAAAAGCAGCACATGAGGGCGGCTCCAGCACACATTCCCTCCACACAGCGGAGATCACATTAACCCTTATCATGCCTGAACCAGCCAAGTCCGCCCCGGCGCCCAAGAAGGGCTCCAAGAAAGCCGTGACCAAGAGCCAGAAGAAGGACGGCAAGAAGCGGAGGAAGAGCAGGAAGGAGAGTTATGCCATCTACGTGTACAAGGTGCTCAAGCAGGTCCACCCCGACACCGGCATCTCGTCCAAGGCCATGGGCATCATGAACTCCTTCGTCAATGACATCTTCGAGCGCATCGCCGGCGAATCTTCCCGCCTGGCTCATTACAACAAGCGCCGCACCATCACCTCCCGGGAGATCCAGACCGCCGTCCGCCTCCTCCTGCCCGGAGAGCTGGCCAAGCACGCCGTCTCCGAGGGCACCAAGGCCGTCACCAAGTACACCAGCGCCAAGTAATCCCCCCATCATCATCCCAACACAAGACACAAAGGCTCTTCTAAGAGCCGCCCACCATTTCCATCAATGAGCTCTCATCACATTTTAGCGCAATTAAAAATTCTAAATAAATTAAATTTAAAAAAAATCAACCGATTATAACAATTGTACAATCTAATGAAGTTGGACATTTGACGCTGTGTTATAGTAAGAAATCCCTCCCAATACAAGCTGGTGTTGCAGATTCCCTTTATTCAGAAATCCCTGATTTTGTATTTCCATCCAATCACATTGCATATCTTTCCATAGCTTCGTATTGAAGACATGCATTTTCATAACCACTAGGTGTCAGTGTTGCTCCTCCTTAGAGAACACATGGTACTTTTTTTTTTATTTTATTCGTAAATTGAAAGCGGATATCTATTTATATAAGGATGACACGTATATAATCTTATTTTGTATACATAATTTTCACCTACACGTTTACTTTCTGTTTTATGGATTATGTAAGACTGCACAAAGCATGCTAATGTCTGCAGAGACACATAAAAGGGGATGCTTACTTTTACGAAATCGTTTAGGGATCATCTGCTTAGAAATATTACTTATACATCACATTGTGTTTTATTCAAATGTGTCATATAGCATTTATTTTCTTCATGGGAGTCCAACTATTATACATGATCATCTCACCTTAGATGGGTGGGGGATTTAGATCATCAGCTGGGCACACATTGACTTTCCTGTTCTGTATCTCTCTATGTATATAAGTGTGTGTGTGTGTCTTTTCTCTAATAAAAAAAATAAAAATAAAAGGGAGTATTTGGTAAATATCAGGTGCCTCTGATTGGAAAGTGACGGTTACAGGGTACATTTAATCCTCTTAACTCCCTCCCTCTGTCATCTAATTTGCTGAGATATGGGCAAACATAATGCAATCTCAATGTTTCTAAAGCTTACACTGATAAGGATTTCTAATTATTCATTATAAAAGCATTTCTTTAGATTGTAAACTCCATGAGCAGGGTCCTCCTGATACTTGTGTATTGAAATATATTGTGATTTTACTGTGACCATTTTTCTTGTAAAGAATTGTGTAAACAGTTGGCATTATATATATTCTGTATTATATTAATGTTATAATAATTAGTATTAAAGTCAAACACACCAGCGCCAAGTAAATCCCCGACACCCCCCATCATCCCAACAGGACAAAAAGGTTCTTGTAGAACACATACACCATATCAGAGCTGCGATTTCATTTTAAAGTAAATATGATGAAGATATGGTGAGCAATATGGTTCAAATAATGTTTTTAGTGAATTTTCTGACAAAACCTTAATGCAAATTCATCAGATTAATTATGCAATCTAGATGTCGCCCGTGTCCATTCCCTCCAATTTCCCGGTATGAGTTCTAATTCTGTTCCCAAAGATCACGTTGTAATCATCTATTTTTCCTATAAGTGGGATTCGGAAAGAAAACAATGAAATCTTATTGTAGCGCTTTCTAGATCCCAGCACAGAAGCCATTTCTCTTGTCACCAGCAGATGTCGGTGTTGCTCTTCCATAGAGGATACATTGGAGCCGATTAGTTGAATTGTATCCACATGGATCTGATGGAAACCAATGAGAACACCGACCGATCCCAGATGTGCTGGGGGGACACGATTCATTGTCTGCTCAGCGATCTGTCCCTTCATGTTAGTACAGAATTGTGCTGGACGGAACAAGCTTTACAAGTCACCTTTCTACTTGTTATTCACTAAGAACGGAATAATCCGATCAGTGAGAATTTTCTGTCATCTCGTTTATTATGGAGACAAGCAGTCCAATGTCAGAGCTCCTAATTCTTACACATTGTATGATGTGGAGGAACTCCCCCTCCCCCACCACACACAAAGAAGGTAACTCTACTAACACAGATAACAGACAGATCTTGGCGGACATTTAAAAAAAAAAAGTAAACCAATCATGAAAAGGGGTGTGTTTTAGTTGTCCAATCAGAAGGCAGCTATGTGTATAAATAGACGCCGCACAGCCCGTGTTCTCACACTTGTATTCCTTGTGGAGATTGGAAGCATTGATCAGCCATGGCAAGAACCAAGCAGACCTGATCTCAAAGACTTTGTTCCACAGACTGCTATAACACACTTTGGTGTGTTAAACGGACTATTTTGTGGGACTCACTCACAAGAGGACATTGATAGTGCCTGGCGGGTGCTGTGTTGTTTTAAGGACGCTGTTTGGTGCGCCAGAAAGCGCCTCATCCACCAGAGGGAGAGGATGTCCATCCAGGACTGCCGCAGACTGACCCACAGTCTGCTCAGAGACTATCACCTGATGGACAACAAGGAGGAAGAGGAGGTCTGAAGATTTCCCCTTCTCCCCCCACCCTCCCACCACTATGTACCCTTTTTGGCAGTTCAATAAAGCTTCGGGCCTGTGAACTCTTTCTCCCCCTCCCTTCCCCACCTTCTCCAACCCCCCCATCACACCTGTTGCTCATTGAAATGTCATTTTGATTTTGACTTTGACTTTGACTAAAGACTGTATGACTTGACATGTATTTGGTAATGGTTTTTGGTAATGCTTTCAGGGTAATGCGGCGTCATGCATGATGTGATGTTTCGGGGTATTATTACTCTGCACAACACATCAGGCATCATACCGCAGGATGAATGTAATTTATTTGTATGTGTGGAACTGTATTGTCATGTAGTGTATTTTATGCGCTGCGTCGCAGTACAGTGTGGAATGTACCCTGTTAAAAGTATTTTGTTTTTTGTATATTTTCTTGAAAAATAAAGTATACATTTTCAATCAAAAAAGAACCAAGCAGACCGCTCGTAAGTCCACCGGAGGGAAAGCTCCCCGCAAGCAGCTGGCCACCAAAGCCGCCCGCAAGAGCGCCCCTGCCACCGGCGGAGTGAAGAAGCCTCACCGCTACAGGCCCGGCACCGTGGCTCTCCGAGAGATCCGCCGCTACCAGAAATCCACCGAGCTGCTCATCCGCAAGCTGCCCTTCCAGCGCCTCGTCCGAGAGATCGCCCAGGACTTCAAGACCGACCTGCGCTTCCAGAGCTCCGCCGTCATGGCTCTGCAGGAAGCCTCCGAGGCTTATCTCGTAGGACTCTTCGAGGACACCAACCTCTGCGCCATCCATGCCAAGAGGGTCACCATCATGCCCAAAGACATCCAGCTGGCACGCCGAATCCGCGGAGAGAGGGCCTAAGAAACCCCCCACCGACCTCCTCACAACAAAAGGCTCTTCTCAGAGCCACCACATCCTCCTCAGAGAGCTCCATACTATCTCATCGCCACTACATCATACAAATCCTTCCCACCACATCTCTTCATTCTTCTCACTCTTCTCTGCACGCTGATCTCTAACATTTCTAAGACGATTACAAAATAACAATTCTCACTTCTCTAGGAAGAAGAGCTTTTCTCCTGCCGATCTCTTCCCACCATAATACAATGTCCTAATATATAGGAGAGGAAGACAAGTTCCTAGAAAGATTCTCTATACTTATCTCATTACCAGATCGGGGAAAGGAAATGTGTTCAAGATAAATAAGAAGTCACCTCCTCCCTCCTGTACACAGATCCCGGGATCACCTCTTTCTCAGCTCCGGTGTATAAATCATACAAATGACTAGTAAGAAATCTCACTCACTATTCATTCTTCTGTAGGAAGAAGACATTTCCTCTCCCCGATCTATCACAGGAATCTCCTCTGCTATTCTACAACTTTCTCCAATCTCTTCCCCCCACACACACACCGATCACATTGTTACACCTTCCCATCAGCACATCTTACACTCTCTTCTTTATTCTCATTCATTATCTACAGAAGACAATTATTGGCACCCTGCAGAGATTTGTACATTTCTCATTCCAAGCATCAAATTATTTTATGTCAGCCAATCAGCAGATAGTGTGTGCGAAACACCCTCCACTAACAGTACAGATCACTATCTGTTGCGACAAATTACATATATTCCGAACCGATCAGCCAATAAGACTATTATCATCATACGGGGAACTTTCTATAAGCGGAGCCGGGAGATAAAATTTCTAACCTGCCCCTTAGCCCCTTATCCCCCATTCTTTTCATTCTCACGCTTGAGCCTCTTCTTAGACAACTAACACTCAATACTAACATCCAGGGCATCCAAGCACCCACCAGGGAATATAAATACGCTGCTTTCGCAGATGACATCTTACTCTTCCTTACGAACCCAATCATCTCTCTCCCAAACCTTTTACAAACGTTTCAAGAGTTCCAAGACTTGTCCAATCTCAAAATAAACTTTTCAAAATCTTTTGCCCTTAACATATCCCTCCCGCAACACATTGTAGATCAATGCAAGAGTAATTTCCCCTTCATTTGGAAAAAGGAATCGATCACTTATCTAGGGATTCAACTTCCCACACAACTCACAGACTTATATGCCAAAAATCACCTCCCTCTTCTGTCCAAACTGGAATCTGACCTTCAATCATGGAATAAGTCCACAATTTCTTGGTTTGGTAGGGCCGCTGTTCTAAAAATGAATGCGTTACCTAGATTATTATATGTCTTGCAAACTATCCCTATAAAGATTCCCCCCTCATACTTCCGCACATACAACAGTATCTGCTCTAAATTTCTCTGGGGTGGTCGTTCACCTAGAACAAAATTTCTCACGCTTACTCGTCCAAAACATCTCGGAGGCATAGGCCTTCCTAATCTCTCTAACTATAATATAGCAGTACATCTCACAAGAATTCTTGATTGGAACCTGCACTCGGCTCGAAAAGACTGGATAAATCTAGAGGCTTCTTTTACTGACTTACATCTGAACACCCTCCCTTGGATACCCCTGAAACACGTCCCAAGAGATATACTGGTACACCCATTGATTGGCCCGACCTTGCAATATTTTCACCAAATATGTCGAAAAACATCCATATCCTCGACTCCGGGCCCAATGACTCCATTGAAACTGAACCCTGACTTTCCCCCGGGCATGCACGAACGGTACTTGACTAAACACTGGCCGGAAAAATACCCCAGAGCACACCAATTGTACCGTCAAGGCAAACTCCTTTCAGCTCATCAATTATCCTTAACAGTTGAGCGTCCACCCATTCCTCCATGGGACTATCTCCTTATGACACAATACCTTAAATCCACTGACAAAGATGCACAATATTCCAGACCACTGACCTCTTTTGAAAGGCTTTGTATGCAAAAATCGCCCCAAACCCATCTTATCTCTCTAACCCACAATCTCTTATATGACAACTTAAAAGCTAACGATGGCGAAGCCTGCAAGCAGTGGGAAAAAGACTTAGCGACCCCGATCTCAGAAGAGAATTGGGAGAAGATTTTCCTAAACATCCACAAAGGCACGAGAAATGTGTATGCACAGGAAAATGGATACAAAATCCAGTCCAGATGGTATCGCACTCCGGTTATCCTTAATAAATTTAACCCAGAGGTTTCTACTGCTTGCTGGCGTTGCCATCAGTCCAAAGGCACCCTACTTCATATATGGTGGGAGTGTCCAGCCCTTCAGAAGTTTTGGAAAACGGTTCATCAAACTATCTCCAATATCACCGATCTTGATATCCCATTCACACCAGCACAATTTCTTCTCCACCTCTCGCCGCTTTCTCATAAACGGTATCATAAGTCTCTAACAATGCATTTAATCAACGCGGCAAAGCAATGTATACCCCCGCACTGGAAATCCTTGTCCACACCGTCAATCAGAGAATGGTTCGCCAGGATTCAGAGAATTGCAGACATGGAAAAACTTATTCACACTGCCCACGATACACCTGCCAAATTTAGCAAACAATGGGCGGATTGGTTATCCTTTCAAGCAACGACAACATTTAACACCCTAGGTAATCCCGACACCTAGATCTACTAGGCCACCCAGGATAGAATAGACAACCCAACGAATAATGAGTTATTCGACCTCATCAGTCACATTTACAAGATATTGATATCCTTCTTTGTGCACCCACCCCTTTTTCACAGAACGCCAAATGTTTGGATCAGATTTGTAATCCCTTACGAATACAGAACATAAGAATCTATTGGATAGGCACACCTGCAAGGGAGTCAGAGACGAACAATCCCCACCCTCCCCCCTAGTACCCCTCCCCCCTTTATATTTTTTTGCCCATTTGTTCTAGTCTATTTTTTTTTTTTTTTTATTATTCTCCTCCCCCCCCCCCTCTTCTTGCCCCCCCTCCCCCCCCCCTTCCCAACTGATCTGTCTTCTTACTATTTCCCCCCCCCTATGCACCTTGCCAACTTATTTATGCTCCGTTTCACATGCCGAGCTTGTCACACGAGCCTTCAACGTAGCCATCTCCGCTGTCTACAAAACACTTTATCTCCCTAACATGCAATGTAGAACGAATACTCGAGGCCTCATACAGAGCTTCCCCACCATCTGTGCGACAATCTGTTTCTCGAGTCCATACCGCTCATTACTAGGAGGTGAGCTTATTGCTATGTATACGCATTGTTTCATTAATTGTACTCATAGGAGACTGAACAATCATTTTGGTTTATGTACTCGTGTCACTTTTCTTTTGCCTCTGTTGGCTTTTGTAATTACTGTTTGTTTGAATAAATAAAATACTTTTTGGAAAAAAAAAAAAAAAAATTCTAACCTGAATGTGACATCGGGGCTGCTAATCCTCTTCATATTTTGGGTGACAAAATATGGAATTCTGACAGTGGAGGGTCCATTCTCCGCATAACATGTTCTTGTTGCTGATCATTCTAACATTCCCGATCAGTACAACGATTTCCCTTCTACCGATCACATGAAATATTTAAGTGTGAATGTCCCCCCCCCCCCCCCACACACACAGACAGTGTGCGGGAAAACCTCCAGGTCTCCTATCTGCACATGTCAGATGTGGGTGGGATGGGTCCCCTGGAAAAATCCTTTATAGGAGGGATTTCCGATCTACAGGATCTCTAGTGATCATTTGTGGGATTTATCATAAAATGTAATCGAGGATTCCCTGCAAGGGACAAATGTACAATGTGTGATGGGAACATCTCATCTAGACGTGTGTAAAGTCTATGAGGCCCCTGGTGGATGTAGGTAGGTGTAGCTCTGTTAGGAGGAGGTGGGTGTAGGTAGATAGGTGTAGCTCTGATAGGAGGAGGTGGATGTAGGTAGATAGGTGTAGCTCTGATAGGAGGAGGTGGATGTAGGTAGGTAGGTGTAGCTCTGATAGGAGGAGGTGGGTGGCTCTGAGAAGAGCCTTTGGGGGGTGGAGATGAGGGAGGTATTCTTATTTCTTCTTCGGAGCGGCCTTCTTGGGCTTGGCTGCTGTCTTGGCTTTAGCCGCCTTCTTAGCCGGACTCTTGGCGGCTTTTTTCGGCTTGGCTGCAGCTTTGGGCTTCTTGGGGCTCTTTGTCGCCTTCTTGGCGGGAGCAGCTGCAGCCTTTGCCGGTTTCTTGGCGGCCTTCTTGGGGCTCTTGGCTGCTTTGCTGGGGGCTTTCTTCTTGGGGGACTTGGCTGGCTTCTTGGCGGCCGCAGGTTTCTTGGGCTTGGCCGCAGCCGATGGCTTCTTCTTGATGGTGACTTTCTTGGCCTTGTCGCCCTCTTGCTGCTTTTTGTTGATCTTGAAGGATCCGGAGGCTCCATGTCCTTTGACCTGGACGAGGCTCCCCTTAGTCACCAGCGCCCTGATGGCGATCTTCAGGCGGCTGTTGTTCTTGTCCACATCGTATCCTCCGGCGGCCAGGAGCTTCTTGAGGGCGGCCAGGGAGACCCCGCTGCGCTCCTTGGAAGCGGCCACGGCTGTGACGATGAGGTCGGACACGCTGGGACCGGACGGCTTCTTGCTGCCTTTCTTGGCTCCTCCGGCTGCCGCCTTCTTAGTCGCCTTCTTCTTGGCGGCGGGCTCCGCTGGAGGAGCGGCGGCTGGTGTGCTCTCAGTCTCAGTCATGATTCTCAATCAAGTTTTGAAAATAGATCAATACCGTGTATGTGTGGCCTTATGCCTTATATAGAGACGTTCTGCACTACTATTGGTTGATAAGAACTTGCCTTCTGCACTGCTATTGGTTACACCTTAGACACACCCACTGACTGTCACTCCAGTGTTGGGGAATCTTCTCTCTCTTGTTGTGTTTCCCTGGCAGAGAGAAAAACGATTATAATAAGAAATAGAAGGATGTCCTATCTGCTCACTGGACTGTCACTTACCGATCTGTCACTTACCGCTCTCATGATCTGCTCAGGAGGCTGAACACAGAGGCTGCAAACACATCCATCCTCCCGAGTGTGTGTCCCATTCTTCCTTCTACCTGCTTTTCTACACACATTCTCATCAGAAAACAATCTTCTCTCATCTCCCACTACAATCATCTTCACATTAGATGAGTGAAGAGTGAAGATCAGGAAACATTTCCCTCTAATACAGAACTCTGCTCATCTATAGCTGAGTAGAAGGAGCCGGGAACAAAAACATCAGCCGGTGCCATGAGATCCTTGTGTGATGTGATGGGGGAGATTGTTAGAGATACAAAGGTGTCATCTGATGAGAACAGGTCATATTTCATGTACTATTTATCATGAATTGCTCATTGTGACAACTGTAAGTTTGTAGCCATTACACAGCAGACTAGTAAGTAGTTTGTTCTGGTGGTTATGTATCATTATTTCATCATGATAAATATATTGTCATCATTCAAATACTCTGAGTAAGTTTATTGACACATTTTACTACACAGCTATATAGCCTACTTAGAAAACATACTGTATAAAGATGAACAAATAATTTATTTATATTATTATTATTATTATTTTACCAAAGAGATACTCCATTAACATTTCATACCCCCAAAGTTCAGTCCAGTAATCATTACTTTGTGGCAAATCCCATTATAGTCTATGGTGTGTCAAATCTTGATAGTAAATCTTGGTCATTTATACTGATAGATTTCTCTCTAGGGCCAGGGGTCTCCCATCTTTCTATACAAAAGCCCAGTTCACTATTCTTCAGACTTCATGGGGGAGTAAAAAGAACATTTTTGGTGTTAGAGGAAGAATAGCGTGCTATCATTGTTTTCAGTGGCAGGAATTATGCCCCTACACTATATGTGTGGTGTCCGTGGGAGGAATGGTGACTCCTCATTGGTGTCAGTAGAAGGAATAGAGCCCCATTTTCAGTGTTAGTGATTATGTCCCTATTGTTATTGTCAGTTGGAATAGCTCCCCATCATTGGTGTCAGTGGGAGGAATAGAATCCCATCATTGGTTTCATTGGGATGAATAGTACCCCATTATTGGTATCAGTGGGAGAAATAGTGTTCCATCATTGGTATCAGGGGGAGGAATAGTGCCCTATTATTGAGCGCCACTGTAAACAGAGATGGACAAACTTCCGACAGGACGTTTCGTGAACCGCAAACGAGGCCAAAAGTTTGCGGCGGGCCCCATTGACTGTCCCAAACTCTCCCCTAGTCCCATCACTTCGATCCCATTCCTCCTCCAGTCCCATCTACTCCATCCCATGTACTCTTACTTCAGTACCATCTCCTCCATCTCACTTCATCCTACTACTCTAGTCATATCTCCTCCATTACACATCTTCCTCCTTCTTCTCCAGTTCCATCTACTCCTTTCCACATCCTCCTCCTCTTTCTCCAGTCCCATATTCCTCCATCCCGCTCCCTCCTCCTCCTGCAGTCCCATCCCCTCTATCCCATGTACTCCTACTCCAGTTCCAATCCCTTATCCTCACCCTTCACCAGTCCCATCTCTTCTATCCCATGTTCTCCTCCTCCTGTCCCATCTCCTCAATACCTTTCCTCCCACAGTCCCAGTTTATCCATCCCATGTCCTCCTCCTCCTCCAGTCTCATCTCTTCCTACCACAGGAGTTGGGAAGTGGAACAGTAGAGGAGTAGTGGTGCAAGTGTGTGTGTGTGTGTGGGGGGGGGGGGGGGGGCAGTGTGTTAGCAGGGGGCAGGGAGACAGAAGGGTGGAGTGACACAGGAGAAGAGCAGCATGACAGGAGGGGGGGGGGGGGGAGGTATGACAGGAGGGTGACAGATGGATAAACAGGGGCAGCAGAACTGAAGGGTGAAGTTTTGTGGGGGCAGCAGGACAGGAGGGATCAGTTTCATGGAAGAGGGGCAGCGAGGCATGCGGGGGGCAGCGTCATTGGTGAGGGTGCAGCAGGAAAGGTGGAGGGCATTAGAACAGTGGAAAAGGGGGCAGGAAAGGTGGGGGAATTAGAACAGGTAGAGGCAGTGACACACACACACACACACACACACACACACACACACACCCCATTGCTCACTGTAGTACTGAAAGAGAGCCTGCCTGACAGCGGGCCCAACATGCACACACAAAAGAGCAGGGGGGCGGGGGGCTCCTCCTTCCTGACTTCCTCCTCCTCCATGGGTCCCTCTGCTGGCACCAACTGGCCAGCACACACCTTACACCGTACCGGAGTGGAGCAGAGTCTGCCTGATAGCGGGCCCAAACCTGCACACACATAGGATCCGCCCACCTCTCCACCCTCCTCTGCATCCTGGCAGATGGTCCACTCCAATGGCAGCTGCCATGTGTTAAAAATGTACAGTGGTGATAACCCTTCCCTATGTTTTCCAAAAAAGCTTAAAAATAGATTTTTTGGCTGGAGCTACACTTTAAAAATGTACCAATTCAAAATTACAAACAGATTCTACTTAACACAACAAACCTACACAGACCCTGTCTTGTTTGCACCGCCTGTATACTGCTGTTCTGAGTATATAGGTCCTGGGGGCCCATGCCTTTCCTTTTTTTTTGGGGGTACAGGGTTCCCCTTAATATCCGTACAAGACCCAAAGGGGCTGGTAATGGGCACGGGGGGGGGGGGGGTGCTACCCATGCCATTTTTCTCAATGATTTTAATCCATATTGCCGGAACCAGACATTACATTAAAACCACAAGCAGTTTTAAATGACTTTTTTTTCCGTTAAATGTCATTTTGTGCAGGGACTGTTCTAAACACGGGAAACACGTGCCACTTCACAGGCATACTATAGACACCCCACCAGGCATGATATTTAAAGGAAGATTTAACTTTTTTTTTTCACTTTAATCATCATTAAAATGATTGCTCCCGAAAAAACGGCCGTTTAAAAAAAAAGAAAAAAAAATTGGCATTGATCCATGTCCCCTGGGGCAGGAGCCGGGTCCCCAAACCCTTTTTAGGACAATATCTTGCATATTAGCCTTTAAAATTAGCACTTTTGATTTTGAATGTTCGAGTCCCATAGACTTTAATGGGGTTCTAAAGTTCATATGAATTTTCGGTCCGTTAGAAAGTTCTTGTGTGAACCAAACCAGGGGTGTTCGGCTAAGACACTAAAAACACTCCCAAAGACACTACCCCCACCACCACAATATACCTTCCGCCTGAGTCGCAGGAATTATTTTCCGATCCATATCAAGACATTTCCGATGCACAGCTACTCTTGGCATTGGATCAGGAAGAGGAGGTAGCAACAACCGCCACTCAGCAGTCTGACGATAGTACCCAGATCAACCCAAGGAGGAGGTTGGTCCCCGCTGTTGCTGCCTACTCCGAGATCTCTAATAATAGCGGTGGGGAAGGTGACATCGATGATGACGTGTCTAGTGATGTCACGTGGGTGCCCACAAGAGAGGAAGAGGAGGGGAGTTCAGAGGGAGATATGGACCAGCAGATAGGGAGGAGAAGCAGGAAGAACTTACATTGCACAGGAGGGACAAAGCAGACTGCTAATGTATCAGGAGCGAGTCATCAACCATGTACGGTCACATCTGGCGCTCCCAGGATGCCGGCACATGGCTCCGCAGTGTGGGCTTTTTTTAACGTGTCCGCTGCTGACAATAGTGTTGCCATCTGCAATCTTTGCAGTCAACGCATAAGTCGCAGTAAGCCCAACACTCACCTAGGGACGACCGCCTTAAGAAGGCACATGAGCTGCCATCATCGAGCCCAGTGCGAGCAACGGAACACACAAAGCCACACTCCAGGCTCTCACCGTCCAGCCTCGTCTTCTACTTCTCCTCTCTCCTCACAATTGTCCTCCACTCTACCTTCCATCATGCCATACTCACATTTTTCTGGAAAAAGGCAGGCTTCCGTGGGCCAAATGTTTGAGCGTAAAAAAATTCAAATTTCAAGGCCTAGGTTTCTTGCGAGTAAAATTGAGACGCCTTTTGTTTTAGCGTCCGGACAGGTGGCGTGGTAGGCCGTCGGGTAGCGGGCATTCTGGAATCGCGGGTGCGCACCGGTTTTAAAATGTGTTTCTTGAAAGAACAACACTTGAGCTCTATGTCTATGTGCTTCCATCAAAACGCTGCTCCGTTTCTATACACTTATCCATAGCTGATGAAATGCTTCTTACAGTCCTCTCAAACTCCTAGCTATAGGATCAATGCTATTATAGGGAAGGGTAATTGCGCTCCAGATAACAATACAAACCCAATATAGAGAGACGAGGGGGGGGGGAGGGAGGAGGGAATGTGAGAGGCGAGGAGAGAGAAAGAAAGGGGACAAGACAAAAAAAAAAGGGGGGGGGGGGGGTGAGGGGGAGATCAGAGCCTAGCTTAGCGAAGAGTCAGAAAAAGTGTATATGGATAGCCTAAAGAACGATGTGGGGGTTTACTGCTGCCTCCCGGGCAAGGGGTTTAGCTAAAGCCCTCTATGCCCCAGATAATGTGTGGGTAAGGCAAGCTGTTAGGGTAGGAATCAGTAATCCGGAGATGAGCTTAGACCCGCTGACTCACCTAATATTTAGGGTAGTGCGGGGAGAGAAAAGAAAGGCCGGATATATTCCAGAGGGGACCCGCCTCTCTAGTGTGGGAATGGAGTAAAGCGGGTGAACCAAAAAAAAAGAAAAAAAACTCTATGTGCTCAGACCAGGACCGCTATCAAAATTACAATAAGGGCAGAGGTTAAGGGTACCGATGGCGTAGACAGGAGCTGGATTCCGCCCCCACCTTAAACGTGCGAGGCATATCCGGCACCTCACGCCACCTAGGGGTCATGGATGTGGGGATTATATAGTTATACTACAGCTTGGGCCCTGAGAGGTCCCAGGTCCCCCACCCTCTAGTGGTGGAGTGGTAACTTTTTCGGGCTTCTCCAGCGGCTGGTGTGTGTCAGTCTGTGTATTTTAACCCAATATGTAAGTCAACACACCTGTTATTTAACCAAAATTACACATTATGTTAAACTAAACTAAGACCAAAAAGCAAACAATAGCAACAGCTATACCATAACTCAGTCAAAAGGAGAGTATGGAGATCCTCCCCCTCAGCAGATCTCCAAGCCCCCGCCAGTACTCCATAATCACATGAAACTATGAGTTATCTAACAAAAACCCAAGGCCTGCAGCCGCACGGCCTATTAAATTGAAAAAAAACTTTAGGTAATAGAATTTGGTCGAGGCTTGGAGGTCTACCGTGGGGTCCCCCCAGTAACAGTAAACATAGCAGTCCTGACACAGTGTAGATACTTTCTTTCCACTGTACCGCTGGACCTGTAAGAAAGGGCCCCTTACCAAGGTAGCCAGCTTCATAAGTCCGCTATCATAGAGGGCACAGCAAAAGGTGATACTTATCAGGTAGAGTTCATGTGTCAGTCCCCTGTGCGGGATCCAGGCGCTCTGGGCCCCCAGCAAATTTCATCTTTTGCAAACGGAGACCCGCCAAAGGTAATAAATCAGGGCTGGGAAAAGCACAAGGTCTCGAATATAGTCTTGGGCAGTTCCTGTCTAACTGGAGAGACCGTGGGCCCCCGTCAAGGGGTAGTGTAATCAAGAGATGGGCACGTCTCCTAGGTCAGCCAGTGCACACATTGCGCTGACATCAAACCGTAGGAAAAGGTGGTCCAGTAGTCTCTATCAGGCTGAACTTGTCACCCCTCCTAACGGCAGAGGGTCGGACTGTGCAAGGTTCCAGGTTTAGGGGGGAATAACGAAACCATCTGATGGTCCATGGGCAAGAAGATGCATAAAAGTAAGGGGACGGGAGGACCGGTGATCTTTCTGTTTATCACGTGGGCTTCGCAGGTAGTGTGGAGGAATCCTTACTGGGGTGGGTTGTGGAATGATAAGTTTCCTGCTGTGGTGATCAGGTAGTTTACAGCCAGCTCGAGCTGTCTAGGTATCGGTTTTACGCCGTGAGGCATTAGGTGAAGACCTCGGCCCCCGTTCAGTGATCATTGCATCAGGGCCCCTCTGTGAGGAATCTAATGAGGAACGACGTCTGCGTTGTCTGTGTCTCCTGGAGCGTGGGGTAACATCCTGGTGCACAGATACCCATGGTTCCAGCAACATGAAGGGGCTAAACCAGTCTGGTACCCGAACAAAGGGGATACCCAGGGTGTCACAAAATTCTAGTAGGTCAGCCGGTACCCGCAGGGAGGCCATGCGGTTGCCTACAGTAGCCATCAAACAGAAAGGGAACTTCCAGCGGTACATTATACGCCTATCCCTGAGGACAGTAAGTAACGGGCGAAGCGCCCTTCTGTGTTGCAACGTGATGGTGGAAAGGTCCTGATAAATCTGGACAGGGTGGCCATCATGTTGTAGCTGCCCATGAGTGCGTGCTTGGCGCAGAATGTCCTCTTTTTGTGTAAAGCTGACCAGGCAGCAAACTACATCCCTGGGGGGCTCCGTGTCCCTTCCCCTAGGTCTCAGAGCTCTGTGACATCGTTCCATTTCGACCGGTGCATCTGGAGGCCTGCTCAGCAATGTATTGCAGAGAGCCCAGACAACCTGCTGTAGCTGGGGGCCTTCCACCGACTCAGGGATTCCTCTGAATCGCAGATTCCTCCTCCTCCCCCTGTTATCTAAATCTTCAATATGCCGCTGCATATCAATTAGATGTTGGTTATGGGTGTTGGAGACTTGCTGAATTTGTTTGATCGCCCTGCTGTGTGTCATGGCGGAGGCCTCCACCTGATCTAAGCGGGAAGCCACCGCTTTGATGTCGGATCTGACATCTGCTATTGCTGCAACTAGGGCACTTTTAATGTCAATGGCTACTGCTTGCAAGTCCGCAAGGCTGAGAAAGGGGGCTGTCAGAGTACCTGGGCTCGCCGGGTTCGTCTGTTCTAGCCGGTCTGCAAGCTGACTTCCTGCATCTCCGCCATGTGGGTGCCTGGATGTCTGTGCATCTGCCTGCTGGGAGCGGAACAGCTCCGGGATTGTGCGGCCGAGTTGCGATGCCGGATCTGCTGGTGCGCGGGTGAGAGAGGAGCTCCTGGAAACCATCCCCGCTGCGTTTGCTGTCTCTGTCCGCTGATTATGGCTAAAATGCGGCCCTGGTCACTGGAGTGCTCCTTCTACGCGTCCATCTTGGTCCGCCGCTAGGCCACGCCCCCACCTTTCAAAAATTTGTGGCCATTGGAACACCACAATGGAAGGTCCCAGGAAGGAAGTATTTCTCACAGAATGGCATCCCAGAGCTATATGGCCATGTTCAGCGGCAAGTGAATGTATCTCTGGCACACAGTGTCGGTGCCAAGATACATCTGACCACAGACACGTGGTCTAGCAAACATATATTACTTTTACTGCCCACTGGGTGAACCTTCTGACAGCCGTCAAGCATGTAACCCGTGGCACCCATGTAGATTTAGAAAAAATACAAAGCTGCGCCAACCCTCTAATTGATATAAAATGAAATAATAAAAAAATAAATAAATAAAAATAATAAAAAGCTAAGATTACTTAACAGGTGAATAATTAATACAATAAGCAAAACACCTCAAGTATGTACAAATAGCAAAAAGTGCCCAAAAGATGACACAAAAAAAGAGTCCAATCAAAGAAAAGTTCATAGGTGAATCCAGATGATGGACGTTAGTGTTCATAAATAACAGCACCACAGTGGTTCAACACTTTCCAAAGCGCATGAAGTGCCCGTCACCATATAGTGAATGCGCTTACCAGAAAATATATAAAATGAAGCGTTTATATATGGTCGGTGGATCACATCCAAGTTAACCTTCCTTCAGTGGGTCAGCATTCCATCTCATAGCAGTACTTCCTAGATAGTAATCTGTTCCGTGGTCTCAAATAAGGAACTCAGAGGTCCACAGAAAAGAAAGGAACTGACATAGCGTAATAACGTAGGAACAGTTTAATTAAAATAAAAGTAATGCACTTACAAGTACGTAGATAAAACACACCATATAGGAGCAATGTAAAAAAGCCGGCCGGCAAACAGGAGCCCGTCCTCCTCTCCTACAACGTGGTGGCGTCACTGCGTGCCTTCCCAGACGCGTTTCGTCATACCTGACGTTGTCAATGGGGAACCCATGTAGATTTGGTTTTACTGCCACGAATTGCATGCGGGCCTGCCTCTTCTTCTCCTCCTCCTCCATCCTTCTCCCTCTCCTCCTCGGCTGACTCCTCCTTTTCTGCTGCTAGCGTCTCTTCCTCTGTGCCGCCCAAACTCCCCAGAACCTATTTGACATGCCAGGTGAGACTTTGCCATGCTGTGCTGTGTCTGTTGTGCCTGGAAGCCAAAAGCCACACTGGCTCTGCACTCCTTTCAGCTTTGCATTCACAGGCAGATCAGTGGCTAACACCGCTCAATTGGAAAGTAGGTAAAGTGGTGTGTGACAACGGTGCCAATCTGCTTAGCGCATTGAAACAGGGCAAAAGTATGCCCGTGCCATGCATGGCACACATCTTAAACTTGGTCGTGCAGCGATTTGTTGTCAAATACCCTGGGGTCCAGTACATCTTGTGGCAGGCAAGGAAAATCTTGGCTCATTTGAAAAGATCTTACACGGCCATGGCTCGCCTTGCTGACATTCAGCGGTGACACAATCTGCCGGTCAGACGTCTTATTTGCGACTGCCCGACGCGATGGAACTTAACCTTCTATATGCTTGATAGGCTGCTCCAGCAGAAACATGCAGTTAACGACTACCTGTACGAACTCTGCGGCAGAACAGGTTCCGGGGAGCTGTTTTTTTTTCACCGCGCCAGTGGCTGCTCATGCGTGACGCATGCAGACTTCTGCGGCCATTTGATGTGATCACCAAACTGGTCAGTAGCAGCCATGGCGCCATCAGTGATATGGTACCTTATGACTTCTTTATGGAGCGTGCATTGCGTTGTGTCATTGATCAAGCCATGGAGGAGCAGGAGCAGGAAGATGAGGAAGTTGCAATGCTGGATGAATTCCCGGGGGGGGGGGGCTACTCTATCTGAGACAATTCAACAACAGGAGTCTGAAGAGGAGTCAGAGGAGGATGGTGCTGGGGCGGATGAGGAGGAGCAAGAAGAGCATGCTTTAAACCTTTCTGGGATCCCTGTTGTTGTGCATGGATAGGGAGAGGAAAACGAGGAGGACGACATTATCCTGGATGATGAGCAGGAGCCAGGTCACCACACCGCTTCCATTATAGTGCAAATGGGGGCCTTCATGCTCCAGTGTTTTAACAGGGACCCCCGTATAAAAAGCATAAGGGTCAAGGACCAATACTGGGTGGCAACGTACTTAGACCCCCGGTACAAACACAAAATGGCGGAAATGTTACCGAATACCTAATGTTATGGGCCGTTCGCGCCAAATTCGCCAAAAACGCAAGCAGTTTGAAATTACTTTTTTTTTCCGTTAAATATCATTTTGTGCAGGGACTGTTCTAAACACGTGGCACTTCACAGACATACTATAGACACCCCCCAGGCACGATATTTAAAGGAATATTTGGCTTTTTTTTTTCACTTTAATCATCATTAAAATCAGTGTTCCAGCCAAAACTGCCATTTTTAAAAACATTTTAGGCATTGACCCATGTCCCCTGGGGCAGGAGCCAGGTCCCCAAACCCTTTTTAGGACAGTATCTTGCATATTAGCCATTAAAATTAGCACTTTTTATTTCAAACGTTCGACTCCCATAGACTTCAATGGGGTTCTAAAGTTCGTACAAATTTGCGGTTCGTTAAAAAGTTCTAGTGCGAACCGAACCGGGGGGTTTTCGGCTCATCCCTAGTCACAGAGCTTGGATTTGAATTGCCCGGGTAGCCGCCGTAACAAAGTCCCACCTCCTAGACGGGCTTCTATGATACACATCATATATACACTAAGACATTCAGACACGGGAATGATTGGGAATAAAATGGTTCGCAGATTTGGATTGGAGATCATTTGTAAATTCATTATGGTGATAAACACGTCCAATGATTTAGGAAGCATTTTTATTTAGGACTGTGTGCTGCCCGGGGTGATATTGTGATCAGATTTGTATGTATCTGATACTTCGTACATGTGAATTATAGTTCTTAATTAACAATAATAGTAATAAACATAAGTACACAGAATCAGCTCAACCCCCACCCTGTGTGTACATTGATCTGCTGTTGATTGAAATAGATACAAATAGACAAAGATTTGACTGGGCTGATTGAGTAGATACAATGTTTCGTTTTTCTTGCTTCTTTCCTCCATTGTGTTGAGGGTTAAGAACTCCACGATCTTCTCTTCTTGTGATTTCATGTAAAGTAACAATGTAAGGCGGGAGATTGTGGAGGATCTTTTATTGTAACAATGTGTGAGTGCGGCATAAGTGTTATTCAGCTCTGCCACCTTGTGGTCATTCCTGGTAGAGCACTGGGGTGTGTGTGCAGTACAAGGAGGTGAATAGGGGATGTATATACAGACAGAAAGTGGAGATGATCTCCGCGATAAATCTAGAATCAGGATGGGAATAGAAGGGAGGTTTATTCACCCCCTTCCTATAGAAATCAACGAAAAGTCTATAGAACAAGTATTTTCTGGGTTGAAAACCGAGAAAGATCTCAGAACACATTTCTTTGACATTTTCATCAGAAAGACATTACTGGCTGATGAAGGAAACGCCCACAACTCTGATTGGCTCGGATTTCAAATTCCAGATTTCAAATTTCCCCGCCTGAATAGTGAAGAACGTTATAGAGAAATAATCAGCCAATTTATACCGCCAAATCCGACACTGAGATCATCAGATGAGACATTTATCCGAGAGATATCATCGATGCTTTATTTTCATCAAATAGCCCGGAATAAATAGAAATGGAGTCCGAAGATTATTGAATATTATAAAACATTTCCATATGTTCTCTTTTATTCCAAGTCCTCAGAATTCAGAAAACTAAATGGGGAAATATAGACATATAATATATAAATATAGATATATATATATATATATATATATATATATATATATATATATATATATATATATATACACACACACATTTTCATTCTCTGACTCTCTGTCTGATATATAATTATATATTTATAATTTATACATTTATACATTTATACATTTAGCAGATTGCACATATTTTGCGCTTCCTATACAAAGATCGATAAATATGACATTATTGGTAGAAATAGGTAATAATCATGGCATCCCAGACAAATATGCACAATTAATCAATAAAGATAATGTTGTGCGTCTGATGGATCACATCAGTTTCCATTCAGCAATCTATTGAAAAGCTAATTAAATTAAATTCTCTGTTGTGTAATAAATGACTAGACCCCGCCCCTTCTCCTCCTGTCTCCCATCAGGTCCGCTCATCCTTAGGAAGGAGAGACGTCAGAAGCAATGTGTTTCTTTGTTTCCTTTTCAAAATTATGTTTTATAAATATAAAATTACTATGAACAATTGAAACGGCTGATTGTTTTTCTGTTATGAAGCGTTAAATCTTCGTGTTCTCCGTTTAATATCCAGGTATAAATAGAAAATAATTGAGAATAAAGAAGAAATTAATCTTCTGGAAATGTATTGCTGCTGCATTAATGTATCGGAATACAACAGAAAATTTAGGAGCCTGATAAAGGAATGACATTCTCTATTATTTTGTAATGGATGGGTGTGACTCCGCCTCTTTCCCAGGAAGGTTTCCATCAGGTCCGCTCAGGCTGTATATAAGGAGGGCAGGCAGACGGCTGAGCTCAGTTCCTATTTGCGCAGGAAATACTCGTCATGTCTGGTCGCGGTAAAGGAGGGAAGGGTCTGGGGAAAGGAGGCGCCAAGCGGCACAGGAAGGTGCTCCGGGACAACATCCAGGGCATCACCAAACCCGCCATCCGACGTTTGGCCCGCAGAGGGGGTGTCAAGCGCATCTCCGGACTCATCTATGAGGAGACCCGCGGAGTGCTGAAGGTTTTCCTGGAGAATGTCATCCGCGATGCCGTCACCTACACCGAGCACGCCAAGAGGAAGACCGTCACCGCCATGGATGTCGTCTATGCTCTCAAACGCCAGGGGCGCACGCTTTATGGATTCGGAGGCTAAACCCTCATAGACACCTACCTACTTCACCTACACAAAGGTCCTTCTCAGGGCCACCCACCTTATCGTACAAAGAACTACATACCGCTATTTACGTTATTAGTAGAAGTAAATGAAATCTAAATGACGCGTCGTACACACTTCTGTAGCGGGGGGGTTTGTTCTGGGGGTTGGACACGTGACATTCGCCCTATATAGGCGATCTAAGTGTGATCACACTGTAGGAGATGAAAGGGGTGATTGCTTTTAATTGGCCTATTAAAGATTCACATCAAACAGCCTTTTTGGTTTGTTGGAAACATCCAGAACTGGGATCGGATCAGCTTTAGTTGGACTTTTCTCCCCTAAGTCTAAAGCCCCATACACACGATTCGATTTTCTGCAGATTTTTCTCTTCAGATTTACCGAAACCACGCAGTGTAAGGGCCTGCCTGATTTGTATACAAATTGAAACTTAAGGTTTAATCTCTTATTATATGGTTTTGATAAACAATCGAATAGCGTGTATGGGTCCTAAGAACGTTCCATCCAGAGAACCAGATCTATTGTAGCGCCAAATCTCAGCAGGAAACGGATGGAGGATTTCTGTACAATTATCATCGGATTCGTTCATTTGTTAGGGTGGAAGAAGTTTTCATATTTCATCCGGAGTACAGATTGTAGTCTTGAAGATCAACTCTCTACCCAATTAGATACAACATTGGATAGATCATTTTGTTGTGTTCTTACGACTCTTTGGTAAAGCAGATCGCACGTGTACCTGGAGATTACATGGAAAACATGAATCTTTAACACTCCCTAACACCAGTTCCAATATTTCATATTTATAAAGATTATTTTGAAAAGGAAACAAAGAAATGCATTTTATTCCTACATCTCTCCTTCCTGGGTGTAAAGCTGAGCGGAGATGAGAAGGGCGGCTCTATTCATTTTAGAAGCTTTTAAATATTTTGCTGAATGGAAACCGATGTGATTCATCAGAAGCGCAATATTGTCTGTATTGATTCATAGTACATATTTGTATCTTTTTTTCTTTCTTTTTCAGTTACATAATCCTATGCAGATCTGATTATGTATTTTATTGTACATCATTTTATATATTTGGCAGTGTCATGATTTCTACCAGTCCATTCACATTATATATATATTCTCTAAATGTAATATGGGGGAAATCTGTTACTGCTACATCTGATAGAGGCCAATCCCATGATCCTATACAGATCTCATGACAAACCTATTCTTCCAATTCTTTTTCGGAGAGAAAACAAATCACCAGTTACTATTGTTAATATTTGTAACAGATTACTAAAGAAAGGGGGGGGGGGGGGTTCATTTATGTTTCTAAGATAAAACCATTCAGTACTTTGTAGATAATTACTTAGAAAGATTGTTAATATTTTGCTGATTTCTCGTTACAGTGGATAACGATCTGTTTGTTTTATTGATTCATTGTACATATGTATCTGGGAGTGTCATGTTTTCTACCAGTCCTTTCACTTTTTAGAAATCTAGTAACAGAGAACATATTTTACATCATTCAACAATCTTCTGAATCGATTTCTATTCCAGACTAATCGATGAATCAGTTTGGAAACAAAGCGCTGATGATATTTCTCAGATAATTGTCTCATCTGATGGTCTCAGTGTCGGATTTGGCGGTATAAATGGGCTGATTATTTGTCTGTAACGTTCTAAAGAATTCTGGCGGGCAAATGTGGAATGTAGCAGTTTGAAATATGAGCCAATCAGAGCTGTCGGCGATTCCTTCATGAGCCAATGATGTTTTTGATGAAGAATCCAAAGAAATGTGTTCTGAGCTTTCTCCGTTTTCAGCCCAGAAAATGCCTGTTCTGTAGACTTTTCATTGATCTCTATAGAAAACATTCTTTATGATTCTGTAACACAAACCCCGGGAAATATAATATTTCAGCGCGTTTATCAAGTGTCTGGAATGTTCCCCGGAAGTATTGACATTTTGTTTCATTACATTTCTGTGTCAGATTAGCCGATCTGAGATGATTGTGAGGTTCTACTTAAAATGAAGTGAAATCCGTTCCATACCCCGCCCGGCATAATAGGAACATTCTGAGATCCGTGTTCCCGATCAGTCGGAGGATAATTGTTTTACTACAATTTCTGATCTCAATTTCTGAGCCCAGTATACACCGCTATATGCACCTACATAGCTCTTCTCTATTTGAGCCATCTGCAGGAGTTAGGCCGCGTACACACGCGGGGACTGTTCGCCCAACTTTGTCCGTCAAACAGTTTCGGCAAACAGTCCGCTCAAAATGAGCATGGACGGACATGGCCACACACGACGGACGAACAGTTTGCTGAAACCGTGCGCGATGACGTGAACGGCACGTACGACGGGACGAAAAATACGACGTCCTATACACTGCATTATAACTTTCGGCGTGAAAATCCTTTCTGAGCATGCGCGCAACTTTGTTTGACGAACAAGCCTACACACAAGCGGACTGTTCGCTGAAACAAGGTTTCAGCGGACAGTTTTTCGGAAATTCCGAAAAACCTTGTCCGTCAAACTGTCCGCTGAAACTGTCCGCTGAAAGCCCACACACGAGCGGACTGTCCGCCCAAACACTGTTCAGCGGACAAAGTTGGGCGAACAGTCCGCCCGTGTGTACGCGGCCTTAGTGGAAGTTGTGTGTGCCTCCAGCACAATATACACTACCCAATTGCTGTTTTTCCCAACTCCCTTCAGGCCATTACCATGTCTGGAAGGCCAGCAAGGAGAGGCAGACAGGCGCGAGCCGATAAAATAGGGCAAGCAGGCTCTGTGTCTAGAGACAACAGTGCTGGTCGTGGATGCGGTGCATCATCATCATCAGCACGTGGCCATGGGACACGCTTGTCCTTCTTTTCAGCAGCTGGATGTGTTGAGCCGCAACATGCCAACGACTTGGTAGAGTGGATGACCAAGCCCTCTTCATCCTCCTCATACTCTCTCACCCAGTCTCAGAGCACAGTGTTGGGTACATGCTCCAGGAGGATGCCCAGTGTTTTGTAGCCTCTGATGATGACACTCAGCTAGAGGAAGGCAGTAGCGTGAATGCAGAGAGAGGGGATGCTCAAGAAGGGCAGCAATCTGGCAGTCATGTTCCACAAGCTGCAGCATATTGCCAGGTTTGCTACAGCGATGAAGAGGGAGGGGATGATGAGGGCACTGACTCCACGTGGGTGCCTAGTAGGAGAGAGGAGAAGGAGGAGGAGGCACATGTCCAACGAGGCAGGATGCCCTCCGGGGGCCAGCTTAGGGGCAGCACACCGACTGAATCACACCGCAGAGCTTCGCCTGTGCAGGGTGCTGCCTCTGCGCGTTATTCTAAAAGTTCTTTGGTGTGGGCCTTTTTTGAGACGAGTGCATCAGATCGCACCACTGCTATTTGCAACATATGTCTCAAGCGTATCTCGCGTGGCCAAAACATCAGCCGCTTGGGCACCACATGCTTGACCAGACATATGTTGACCTGCCATGCAGCTCGTTGGCAAGCGTACCTCAAAGACCCACACCAAAGAACAAAGCGGACCTCTCCTTGCTCCTCATCAGCTGGGATCTCCAACCCCACTAGACCTTCAGTCCTCTCTGAAACCTGCTCTGAGAGGAATGAAGGTGTAGCATTAGGTGTGTCACAGCCAAGTGCTTCCGGGCACTCTGCTAGCAGTACACCCACGTCCGATTATAGCAGGCAAATGTCCCTGCCCCAGCTGCTGGACCGACGAAAGAAGCTCACTCCCAGCCATCCACATGCCCAGCGGTTGAATGCTAGCTTGGCTAAATTGCTAGCACTTCAACTGCTGCCTTTTCAGTTGGTAGACTCGGCCCCCTTCCGTGAGTTTGTACAATGTGCGGTTCCTCAGTGGCAGGTCCCCAAATGCCACTTTTTCTCACGGAAGGCGATTCCGGCTCTCTACCGGCATGTGGAAGGCAATGTCCTTGCTTCGCTGGACAGGGTGGTCACCGGTAAGGTGCATATTACCGCTGACTCATGGTCCAGCAGGCATGGACAGGGAGGTTACCTGTCTTTCACGGCCCATTGGGTCACTCTTCTGGCAGCTGGGAAGGATGCAGGACAAGGTGCTGTAGTGTTGGAGGTTGTTCCGCCACCACGCCTCCAAAATGCTACTATTGGTTGTGACACACCTCTCTCCTCCACCCCCTCCTCTTCTTCTTCCTCCATGGCCTCTTCCAGTGCTCTGTCCTCAGAACCAGCTGTGCTCCGTAGGCGTTCCAGGGGCTACGCAAGTACACAGGCAAAACAATGCCATGCTGTGCTCGCGCTGGTTTGTTTGGGGGACAGGAGCCACACTGGGGCGGATGTTTTGTCAGCTCTGCAGGGGCAGGCCGAGAGGTGGTTGACGCCACGCCAGCTTAAGCCAGGAATGGTGGTTTGCGACAATGGCACCAACCTCCTCTCCGTCCTCCGACAGGGACAACTGACCCATGTGCCCTGTGTAGCTCACGTCCTTAACCTGGTGGTGCAGTGGTTCTTGGGCAGGTACCCGGCTTACAGGATGTCCTGAAGCAGGCCGGGAAAGTCTGTGTGCATTTCCGCCGATCATTTAATGCCTGTGCTCGGCTGGCTGGGCTCCAAAAGGAGTTGAACCTGCCCAAGAACCGCCTTATATGTGACATGCCCACCAGGTGGAACTCAACGTTGGCCATGCTGCAGCGGCTGCACACGCAGCAGAGGGCCATCAATGAGTACCTGTGCGACTGCGGCACCAGGACAGGGTCAGGGGAGCTCGGTTTTTTCTCACCACACCAGTGGGGCATGATCAAGGATGCATGCACTGTCCTGTCACCGTTTGAGGAGGCCACAAGGATGGTAAGCAGTGACAGTGCATGCATCAGTGACATTGTACCTCTTGTCCACCTCTTGGAGCATACGCTGCGTGGAATAATGGACAGGGCACTTGAGGCAGAACAGAGGCAGGAAGCAGAGGACTTCCTTGCCTCTCAAGGCCCCCTTTATCCAGACAGTGTTCCTGCTGTGCCACCCATCACACAGGAAGAGGAAGAGTAGGAGGAGGATGATTGTGTCAGCATGCAGGTGGAGGCTTGCACTCAGCATTAGCAGCAGTCTTGTAGGGATGATTTACAGTCCCAAGAAACCCGTGGACTTGTACGTGGCTGGGAGGAGGTAGCTGCGGATCATGTTGTCCTTAGTGACCCAGAGGACTCCGGACCGAATGCCTCAGCTAACCTACGCTGCATGGCCTCCCTGATCCTGCAAAGCCTGCGGAAGGATCCTCGTATTCTTCGGATCAAGGAGAGGGACCATTACTGGCTGGCCACTCTCCTTGATCCACGGTACAAGGGTAAGGATTGGCGACCTTATCTTGCTATCGCAGAGGGAGCAGAGGATGAGACATCTCCGGGAGGCCTTGGAGAAAGGTCTGTGCAACGCGTTCCCAGAGACTGGGAGGTTACAAACTCCTGGTCCTGGACAACATGTTGCTGAGGCATCGGTCAGATGGAGCGGTGGAGAGGGTGGCCGTCTGACCGATGCTTTCAGACAATTTTTTAGTCCGCAGCCCCAAGGTATGATCGGTTCCAGCAACCATCGCCAGCGTCTGATTTACATGGTGCAGGAATACCTAGGGGCAAGGTCAGACTTGGACACCTTTCCCACTGAAAATCCTCTGGCTTACTGGGTCTTGAGGATGGATCACTGGCCAGAGCTTGCACAGTATGCAATTGAGCTACTGGCCTGTCCTGCATCCAGCGTTCTTTCGGAACGCACCTTCAGTGCTGCTGGTGGCTTTGTTACCGATCACAGGGTGCGCCTGTCCACCGAATCAGTTGATCGACTGACCTTCATCAAGATGAATCAGTCTTGGATCACCCACAGCTACCAAGCACCTGAAGCTGATGTAACCGAATAATGTTTTTTGAAATATCACATCCCTTCAAGACTGCCTATGCTGATGCTGAGTGACTGTCCTGTTATGTTGATTGTATGTCCTCTTCCTCCGCTGATATGTTGGAAGAACATTTCTGGTTCCGGGTGATGCCATCAGCCCAATTTTTCTGCCCCTGTTTAACCAGTTGTACGTCGACAGAATGGCACGGGCAGGCATATGGGCGTACCTGTACGTCCCTGCCTTCCCGCGGGTGGGGGGCCCCCCCGGTGCCAGCGGCGGTCGGAATCCGTTCAGGAGCGATCCGGGATGAGGGGGCGGCCGTTCGTTCATGGCCACCCCCTCGCGATCGCTCCTGACGAATGGAAGTGCAGTGTGACATCACTTCCTCTCCTGTAATGTAAATACAGGCAGAGAAAGTGATGTAATCTCTCCTCCGTGTCAGTATTTTTCGTTCCAGCACAGAGGAGAGAGGATCGGTGAGTTGCACCAACACTACACAATACAGTAGAACATGCCAGGCACACTCTCACCCCCCCTTCACCCCCCCAATCACCCCTGCACCCCCAGTCACAGTGACACCAATTGCATTATTTTTATTTTTTTTTGCATTGGCGTCATTTGTGACTGTAATAACTGTTAGGGCAGTTAGGGTTAGCCCCCTTTAGTTCTAGGGCACCCCCCTAACCCCCCCAATAAAGGTTTAACCCCGTGATCACCCCCCGTCGCCAGTGTCACTAAGGCTGGGTTCACATTGCAGCGGTTTATGAGAACGGATGTGATTCGCACCGCACTGCAAATCACATCCGATCTCTGTGCGATTCTAGTTCAGCCATACAGATAGTATGGCTGAATTCGCATCGCACCCGCCGCACCCGCCGCAAACTCGCACGGGACCCTTTTTTTGGTCCGCAACAGAATCGGATCGCATGGGTGTTCACACCATGCGATCCGATTCCTGTCCGAGTTTGCAGATCGCACTGCAATATGCGAACTGATCTGGGGGTGTCATTAATATTTCACTGACACTCCCAGCAGTTCGCATAGGGCAGTGTGATGCGGGAACCCGCCGCGGATTCGTGGCGTTCCCGCATCGCTCCAGTCTGAACCCAGCCTAATAAGCGATCGTTTTTCTGATCGCTGTATTAGTGTCACAGGTGACGCTAGTTAGGCAGGTAGGTATTTAGGTTCGCCGCAGCTTTTTATAGCGCCAGGGACCCCCATATACTACCGCATAAAGCCCCCTGATTGCCCCCTAGTTAACCCTTTCACCAGTGATCACCATATAACTGTTACAGGTGACGCTGGTTGGTTAGTTATTTTTTTATAGTTTCAGGGCACCCACCATTTATTACCTAATAAAGGTTTAACCCCCTGATCACCCGGCGGGTGATATAAGTTTGAGGGTCAGATAAGGTCTGCGTCACCCCAGGCAGCGTCAGGTTAGTGCCAGTACCGCTAACGCACAAAGCATACACCTCCCTTAGTAATATAGTATCTGATCAGATCTATATTAGCGTCGCCAGCAGTTTAGGTTTCCCAAAACGCATTGTTAGCGGGATCAGCCCAGATACCTGCTAGCACCTGCGTTTAGCCCCTCCGCCAAGCCCAGCCCAGCCCACCCAAGTGCAGTATCGATCGATCACTGTCACTTACAAAACACAACGCACATAACTGCAGCGTTCGCAGAGTCAGGCCTGATCCCTGTGATCGCTAACAGTTTTTTTTGTAGCGTTTTGATACAGTCGCTGACAGCCTAGGTGCTTTTTTACCTGTGAGTAGGGATGAGCCGAACACCCCCCGGTTCGGTTCGCACCAGAACTTTCGAACGGACCCCAAATTTGTACGAACATTAGAACCCCATTGAAGTCTATGGGACTCGAACGTTCGAAATTAAAAGTGCTAATTTTAACGGCTAATATGCAAGACACTGTCCTAAAAAGGGTTTGGGGACCTGGCTCCTGCCCCAGGGGACATGGGTCAATGCCTAGAATGTTTTTAAAAATGGCCGTTTTGGTGGGAGCACTGATTTTAATGACGATTAAAGTGAAAAAAAAAAAGTGCAATATTCCTTTAAATATGGTGCCTGGGGGGTGTCTGTAGGATGCCTGTGAAGTGCCACGTGTTTCCCGTGTTTAGAACAGTCCCTGCACAAAATGACATTAAACGGAAATATCACCATTTAAAACTGCTTGCGGTTTTAATGTTATATCTGGTTCCTGCAATATGATTGAAAATCATTGAGAAAAATGGCATGGGTAGCCCTCCCTGCCCATTACCAGCCTATTTGGGTCTTGTACGCATATTAAGGGGAACCCTGTACCCATATTTAAAAATAGGAAATGCGTGTGGCCCCCAGGCCCTATATACTCAGAACAGCAGTATACAGGCGGTGCAAACAAGACAGGGACTGTGTAGGTTTGTTGTGTTAAGTTGAATCTGTTTGTAATTTTCAACTGGTACATTTTTAAAGTGTAGCTCCAGTCAAAAAAACTATTTTTAAGCTTTTGGAAAACATAGGGAAGGGTTATCACCCCTGTATAATTTGTTTTGTCGTCCATCTTTTTTCATCTCACTTGCTGTTGTCTCCTTCCGTTTGCAAGTAGGAGATGTTTGTAAGTTGGATGTTTGAAAGTAGGGGCCTGCCCTATATGCTCTGCAGAAATGGCGGAACAAGGTGTTGGTTTTGCCACAACATTGTAAGCCCTGAAAGTGACTCTTGGTGGGCGCTGGATCGCCCTGCTGTGAACGATTATATCAAGAATTGTAATTACATGCCATTGTTGAACAGTGGTAGAAAAATTGACCTTTGGTGGTTGTGGTGCTGGTGCCACAACACTATAAGTCCTCACCGTTACTCTGGGTGGGCACAGGAAGGGGCCCTCCTGTGAAATATTATATCAAGAATTGTAATTACATGTCCCTGTTAAACAGGGGCAGAAAAATTTGGCCTTAGGCACTGCTGCTGGTGCCACCACACTGCAACCTCTTCCATATACTCTAGTTTTATTGCAGGAATTAGCCCTGCTGCAAAGCATTGCATCAAAAATTGTACTTAAATGCCCCTGTTAAACAGGGGCAGAAAAATTGGGCCTTAGTCACTGGTGCTGGTGCCACCACACTGCAACCTCTCCCATATACTCTTGTTTGATTGCAGGAATTAGCCCTGCTGCAAAGCATTGCATCAAAAATTGTAATTAAACGCCCCTGTTAAACAGGGGCAGAAAAATTGGGCCTTAGGCACTGGTGCTGGTGCCACCACACTGCAACCTCTCCCATATACTCTTGTTTGATTGCAGGAATTAGCCCTGCTGCAAAGCATTGCATCAAAAATTGTACTTAAACGCCCCTGTTAAACAGGGGCAGAAAAATTGGGCTGATGGCATCACCCAGAACCAGAAATGTTCTTCCAACATATCAGCGGAGGAGGAAGAGGATAGACAATCAACATAACAGGACAGTCACTCAGCATCAGCATAGGCAGTCTTGAAGGGATGTGATATTTCAAAACAAATTATTCTGTTACATCAGCTTCAGGTGCTTGGTAGCTGTGGGTGATCCAAGACTGATTCATCTTGATGAAGGTCAGTCGATCAACTGATTCGGTGGACAGGCGCACCCTGTGATCGGTAACAAAGCCACCAGCAGCACTGAAGGTGCGTTCCGAAAGAACGCTGGATGCAGGACAGGCCAGTAGCTCAATTGCATACTGTGCAAGCTCTGGCCAGTGATCCATCCTCAAGACCCAGTAAGCCAGAGGATTTTCAGTGGGAAAGGTGTCCAAGTCTGACCTTGCCCCTAGGTATTCCTGCACCATGTAAATCAGACGCTGGCGATGGGTGCTGGAACCGATCATACCTTGGGGCTGCGGACTAAAAAATTGTCTGAAAGCATCAGTCAGACGGCCACCTTCTCCGCCGCTCCTTCTGACCGATGCCTCAGCAACACGTTGTCCAGGACCAGGAGTTTGTAACCTCCCAGTCTCTGGGAACGCGTTGCACAGACCTTTCTGCAAGGCCTCCCGGAGATGTCTCATCCTCTGCTCCCTCTGCGATGGCAAGATAAGGTCGGCAACCTTACCCTTGTACCGTGGATCAAGGAGAGTGGCCAGCCAGTAATGGTCCCTCTCCTTGATCCGAAGAATACGAGGATCCTTCCGCAGGCTTTGCAGGACACTTGCAACATTAATCGTCGCAAGGCGTATTGGAGCGGGTACCGTCATCCTTAGTGATTAAAGTTTACGTTCCTCTCTATATTACATGCCTAGGTCAATCCTCCTCAGAGTCAGAGGATAGGACCCCGAAACGGTTCCAGAGGGCGAGCGAGGGTCCCCCACCCACCCCCAGACTGGTGCTAGGCAGGGGGTCCTCGCCACCCTCCTTCCCCAGGCCCTTCCTCTTCCGCTTTTTCATTTTTTTTTACCCAGTCGGACTTGGGGGGCTCCCTCCCGCTCTCACCATCTGACCTCCCACTAGACACGTCTTTGGGGCGCTTATTCACCCCCTTACCCACCTCAGAGGTGTCCATTGGGATACCCCGCCAGGCCGACCTGCCGACCACCCACTATCTCCGTAGAGGGAGGAGGCATAACAAGGGCCGCCGGATCCGGAGGCGGACGCAGTACATCTGGGGGGGGGGGGGGAAACGGGTGGGGGAGGGAAAGAAGGGGAGGAAGGGGAAGAAGGGGAAGGTGGTAGGGGACGGAAAGGGGAGGCAGGGAGAGGGGAAACAAGAGGGGGGAGGGGAAGGGGGAGAGGGGGGAACCGGATGGGGGGGATGTTTTTTAACCGAGGGTTTTTTAGGTTTAGTCTGTTTCTCAGCTGGCTTTCCTACCATCGCCCCATCGGGCACAGGGCCGGACAGGGCCTGGGGAACCTACTGACATGCCTGCTGATGCAGTGCCTGCCCCCTGCTCACGCCTGGGGGGTCTGACCCTTTGAGGGAGGGGGGCACCCTCATTCTGTGGCCCAGAAGGTTTGGGATCCCCACTTTGTCTAGGGATAGGCTTACCCTCCGGGCCTGGAGCACTCCCCTCAGCCTGGCACCCCCTAAAAGCCTTGGGGCAGCGGCTGAAAGGGTGCCCCATTTCCCCACAGAGGTTGCAAACTATGAGTCTGCAACCCTCAGGTGAGTGGCCGAAGCCATTACACCTCACGCAGCGAGGCATGGTGCAGTCCGCTCTAAGGTGCGTGGGACTGCCACATTTGAAACACCGACAGGGCTGGCCAGGGTAGAAAACCAGGCTCTGGTCTCTCCCTATAAATGCGCTCCCGGGTACATGCGCCACGGTATTGTTGTGGCGCTTGAGCCGGATCCTGACCAACCAAGCACCCGTCCAGACCCCGCGCTCGTCCAAACTCTTCCTCAACCCTGTCTGGAGCTGTCCATACCGCGCCAGCCAGGTTGCGATATCCTCAGGAGGAAGGGACTCGTTTCTAATCAAGACGGTCACATTTTTTATCTCCTCCTGCCTCGAAAGAGGCACTACACGGAAACCTTTCCATGGATCTGACTTTCTGACGATCTCGTACAGGGTCAGGAAAAGCTCCATAGAGACCACGGAGACGAAGCTCACATCGAACTCCTTGCTGTTTGCGGGATGTATGACCGCGAACAAGTCAGAAACCTTAAAGCGCAACCCCAGCATGTAGTCAATTACTTGACCCCTACTGGGACACGCTGACGTCCCCTCCCACCTAAACTGCACCGCATTCCACCTGCGCCTTTCTGGACCCCCCGTACCCCTTGACCAAGCCTGTGCCCCTTGGAGCTGCTCCTCAGGGGGGGCCCAGAAATTCTGGGCACCAAACTGGCCATACAGGGGGCCCAGAGGGACAGAGGAACCTGCCACCTGGGCAAATGAGCGCCCAGCTTTCAGGGCACCTAAGAGGTTTGCCTCTTCCTGCGTGCCCAATAAGGGATTCGGGACTGTGGGGGAAGGGCCAGACCCCCGTTGAGATGAGCCCATGGGCTCCGACGGAGCAGCACACGCCCCCCCCCACTCCCACCCTCTACCCTCCTCCCAACAGGCACCTTGTTTTTAACCACCTCCAAGGTTGGAGACATAGCCACACCCCCCACAGCGGCGGAGGCTTGGGAGGAAGCTACCTCCATCTCCTGAGCCATATCCCGCTCCTGCCGCTGAGACCCCTCCAGCTCCCTGATAAAGCTTAGGGCTGGACATTCTCCCCCTAGCTCCCAAATGGGGGACTCCCCCCAACTTGTTTGCCTACCGGGTAAAACTTCACAGGAAGATTCTGGGGTCCCCAAGGCAGCAGCCACCAGCGGAGTCCCCGAGGCTCCCAGAGCTCTCACCCGTCCCAAGGGAGCAGGAGACTTGGCCAGCAAGGCCCGGGGTGTCCCCACCTCCTCAGCACACATTTTCGCGACCTCCGGGGCCACCGCAAGTGGTACTTCCGGTTCAGGGAGGTCACCTCCGGCCGCATTCCCGGAAACCGGAAGTGACACATCCACCTCCCCGCCCCCACCTTCCCTAGTGTCTGCAATGGATGTCTGTCCAAGAAGTTCCTTCTGTACATAGTCCGAGCTTGCCGGCTCACTACATGCGGCCGCGGCGGGGGCCGCCATTACGGTCGGCACCCCTCGCACTGTCTCGGATGCTGCGGGCTCGATCGGGCCACTGGGGGGGGCGCACAGCAACGTCATCCACCAACCTCCGGCCACCAGCCTTCACAGGTCCCTCCGGGTGGCCTCTAGTGAGGACCACCACCAGCTTCCTCCCATGCTGTTCCGTCTGACTTGCCTCTCCCCCGGAGCTTCCCTGCGCATCATGGGGTGCCCTACCCGGACCTACCTGCTTCCCAGCTTCTGGAAGAGCAGGTGAAACAACAGGGATCCGGGGACCCTCCGCACCTACGGCTCCAGGGGCCACGCTCACCCGGCTGGTCTCCACCTCGGGGAGCTGATCTTCCTCACACATCGAGACTACTTCCTCCACTGGGGTTCGCAGCTTCTCCTCCATTTCCAGCAACGCTTTCTGGTAAGAGCCTTTTCTCCTGGCTGTCTGGGATCCTTCCTGGCTTGCTCTCAGGAGCTCTTTTTCACTTTCGGAGAGGAAGCCCCTCTCACCAACTCCGCGTTCGCAGAGACCACCCAGCAGCCGCCACAGGTCTCTGCACTCATGTTTCAGGCCTTCAATGGCCTCCCAGTACTCTCCCCTTCTGCTACTGGCTGAGCGGTCTCTGCGATTCCGCAGGTCCGCTAGCCTCTCCGACTTCAGTACTTAGGCCACCGTGGCCTTCTGTACAAGGACTTTGATCCTTGTCCGGCGCTTCTGCATCCTCCCGGGGTCCTCTCCCGGCTGGGCCCGGGTCCAGTCCAGCAGCTCAAACTGCGTTTGCAGGAACAGTCTTTCCTCCCTGGAGAGGTCTTTCACTCCAGGGGGTTGAACCACGGTCTCAGGCTGGGAAGAGGGCCCCGGACCTGGGCTGGCTGACGCCATCATCTCCCACTCCTCCTCCACCTCTCTGGAAGCTCTCACTCTCTCAGGACAGGTCAGAGCATGCAGCCAGCACGCACAAACTCCTAACAATGACTGCAAGCTCTATTTAAAAAGAGCAAGATAGCTAGCTATATAGGTGGATATATCGGTGTATTCTGTGGTCAGGGCACGCAGACAGCACGCACAATCTCCTACAACTGACTGCAAGCTCTATTTAAAAAGAGCAAGATAGCTAGCTATATAGGTGGATATAACGGTGTATTCTGCGGTCAGGGCACGCAGGCAGCACGCACAGTCTCCTACAACTGACTGCAAGCTCTATTTAAAAAGAGCAAGATACATAGCTATATAGGTGGATAAAGCGGTGTATTCTGCGGTCAGGGCACACAGACAGCACACACAATCCCCTACAACTGACTGCAAGCTCTTTTTAAAAAGAGCAAGATAGCTTGCTATATAGGTGGATATAACGGTGTATTCTGCGGTCAGGGCATGCAGACAGCACGCACAATCTCCTACAACTGACTGCAAGCTCTATTTAAAAAGTGCAAGATAGCTTGCTATATAGGTGGATATAACGGTGTATTCTGCGGTCAGGGCACGCAGACAACAACCACTACAGAAGAGCAATCGGCCGATAATGAACGGTGTATACTATGTTGAAGGTACACAGAACACCCACTAACTCCTACAGAGGCCAACACACTACACAAGGCCACCGCGCTGGCGGCCTTATATAGTGTGGGGCGTGTACTACACAGCCTGGGCTGTGATTGGCCACAGGCATCCTGCCTGTGGCCAATCATGGCTCTCCTTGCTGCCGGCGCTGTGATTGGCCAAGCATGCAGGGTTACAGTGCATGCTTGGCCAATCATGAGCCAGCAATGCACTGCGATGGCGCAGTGCATTGTGGGCCATGAGCGCCACACGAATTTGGCGCGAACGGCCCATAACGCTCGGTATTTGCCGAACGGGCGAACAGCCAATGTTCGAGTCGAACGTATGTTCGACTCGAACAAGAAGCTCATCCCTAATCGCGGTGCTGTTTTCAAACAGTGAGGGAGATAGCAGCGGAGAAGCCAATCAGCAGGCAGTGTCAGGACCATGGCTGAGGATCAACACTGGACTGGCACCTCCAGACCACCGCAGTGGAGCCCTGCATAGGTGGGGGTAAGGGCTGGGCAGAGGGAGGGGTCAGGGGCTCAAGCACAGGTTGGCACACTGGGACCCTGGCACAGGACTGCGCTGCCCTGACTGTGGCACTGATCATCTCCTGCACCCCCTTCATAGCCTGCCCTGACCTTGCCTCTCCTTCATGGCCTTCATGCGCTCCTGAATTGTCAAAATTTCACAGATAAAAAAAGAATGCTTGTCGTTGTCGATCCCAGATTCACTTAATACTTTTGTTATGTCAATGTCCATGTTGTGGGACTATGTGTGCATAGCTAGTAAGTATATTGTGGCTGAAAATATGACCTGTAGGTTTTCAAGGTTCGCCTGCTATTAAAGTCAATGGTGTCCGCCACAAACTTTCGTTCGCGAAACGTCCCATCGAAAGTTCGTCCATCACTATTCGGCTCATCCCTAGTGCTGATTACACTGTTATCATACCATTACTCTGTATTTGCCATGTCATGTTGCTGTATGGTATATATTCATTTAAGATGTAATACATACAAATGTATTGAATATATATATATATATATATATATATATATATATATATATATATATATATATATACACACATACTAAGACATTCAGACACGGGAATGATTGGGAATAAAATGTTTCGCAGATTTGGATTGGATATCATGTGTAAATTCATTATGGTCCAATGGTTTAGGAAATATGTGTGCTGCCCGGGGTGATATTGTGATCAGATTTGTATGTATCTGATACTTTGTACATGTGAATTATGTTTATTATTATTGTTAATTAGAACTATAAGTACACGGAATGAGATCAACCCCCACCCTGTGTGTACATTGATCTGTTGATGATTGAAATAGATACAAATAGACAAAGATTTGTCTGGGCTGATTGAGTAGATACAATGTTTCGTTGTTCTTGCTTCTTTCCTCCATTGTGTTGAGGGTTAAGAACTCCACGATCTTCTCTTTTTGTGATTTCATGTAAAGTAACAATGTAAGGCGGGAGATTGTGGAGGATCTTTTATTGTAACAATGTGTGAGTGCGGCATAAGTGTTATTCAGCTCTGCCACCTTGTGGTCATTCCTGGTAGAACACTGGGGTGTGTGTGCAGTACAAGGAGGTGAATAGGGGATGTATATACAGACAGAAAGTGGAGATGATCTCCGCGATAAATCTAGAATAAGGATGGGAATAGAAGGGAGGTTTATTCACCCCCTTCCCAGTCTGACCGATCTACTCCTCGTCTAAAGATCAATGTTATTATTATTTTAGCATTGCCTCACAAACATGCTCTACATAGAGCGGGACATTCCTGGTTTCTATTCCTATTCTTCAATTAAGTTATATATTATTAATACTGTCAGGTAAAGTTCCCTGTAAAGGCAAAGCCTTTGTCTTCTTATCACACTCAGGCTTGTAATAGAGGTGAGGAGTAATGACAGGAAATGTGATCACAGTACATCATTCTCTCATCTCTTTTCATTCCAATCATTCTATGCTGATTGTCTACTCACCGCTAAACCCTCCAACCAAAACCATCCACCCCTCCTTACCCGTCCGGAGCTCAGAGATCATTCAATATTCAATACCAAACAAACATCCCCCAGCTGAAAGGAACACAGATCTCAGCTCCTCCTTCACACTGCTTGAGAGGAAAATGCATTTTATTATCTGAAGAAATCGCCCAGATTTGTGATTGATGCAACTATTCAACTGATTCATTCAAATGTCCCGCCAGAATTCCATGGAACCTTCCAATGATCTCAGATGGAATAATCCGACACTAAAACCTGATATCTCTTCCTTCGGGAACATCGATCAACTCTTCTCTGAATTGTCGGGCAGTTTATCTAACCAAGAATAATAAATCCATTAGAAATATGAATGTTACCATTTCTTCTAATCTTTTTCTTTTACTTCACAATAGAGAATCCGCCCTGCTAGAGAATGTTTTCTATAGAAATCAATGAAAAGTCTATAGAACAAGTATTTTCTGGGTTGAAAACCGAGAAAGATCTCAGAACACATTTCCTTGAAATTTTCATCAGAAAGACATTAATGGCTGATGAAGGAAACGCCCACAACTCCGATTGGCTCGGATTTCAAATTCCAGTTTTCAAATTTCCTCGCCTGAATAGTGAAGAACGTTATAGAGAAATAATCAGCCCTATTATACCGCCAAATCCGACACTGAGATCATCAGATGAGACATTTATCCGAGAGATATCATCGATGCTTTATTTTTCATCCATTAGTCCGGAATAAATAGAAGATTATTGAATAATATAAAACATTTCCATATGTGCTTTTTTATTCCAAGTCCTCAGAATTCAGAAAACTAAATGGGGAAATATATATATATATATATATATATATATATATACATTTCCTTCTCTCACTCTCTGTCTGATATATAGTTTATACATATAGCAGATTGCACATATTTTGCGCTTCCTGTACAAAGATCGATAAATATGACATTATTGGTAGAAATGGGTAATAATCATGGCATGCCAGACAAATATGTACAATTAATCAATAAAGATAATGTTGTGCGTCTGATGGATCACATCAGTTTCCATTCAGCAATCTATTGAAAAGCTTCTAATTAAATGAGATTCTATACTGTGTAATAAATGACTAGACCCCGCCCCTTCTCCTCCTGTCTCCCATCAGGTCCGCTCATCCTTAGGAAGGACAGACGTCAGAAGCAATGTGTTTCTTTGTTTCCCTTTCAAAATGATGTTTTATAAATATAGAATTACTATGAACAATTGAAACTGCTGATTGTTTTTCTGTTATGAAGAGTAGTGATGGACGAACTTCCGACGGGACGTTTCGCGAACGCGAAACGCGAACGGACACAAACGTTCGCGAAAACGACCGTTCGCCGCGGGCTCCATTGACTTCAATGGGAGGCGAATTTCGCAAACCTTTAGGTCGAATTTGCGGCCACGGGGTAATTATTAGGGGGTAGCACGTAGTCCCACCACCTGGACAATAGCATAATACATGTATGAGGTGAATTTGGGATCGATAACTACAAGCATTTTTTTTTTATTTGGGAAATTGTTCTGACAATTCAGGACTATGGAGCTAATGAAGGCAATGGAGGAGAGGGAAGGTCAGGGACCAGGGTAGGCAAACAAGAGGGTGCAGGAGATACAGAGCACTGACAGCAGCACCGTAATACAGAGCACTGACATCAGCACCGTGACATACAGCGCTGACAGCAGCTCCGTGACATACAGCGCTGACAGCAGCTCCGTGACATACAGCGCTGACAGCAGCTCCGTGACATACAGCGCTGACAGCAGCTCCGTGACATACAGCGCTGACAGCAGCACCGTGACATACAGCGCTGACAGCAGCTCCGTGACATACAGCGCTGACAGCAGCTCCGTGACATACAGCGCTGACAGCAGCTCCGTGACATACAGCACTGACAGCAGCTCCGTGACATACAGCGCTGACAGCAGCTCCGTGACATACAGCGCTGACAGCAGCACCGTGACATACAGCGCTGACAGCAGCTCCGTGACATACAGCGCTGACAGCAGCTCCGTGACATACAGCGCTGACAGCAGCTCCGTGACATACAGCACTGACAGCAGCTCCGTGACATACAGCGCTGACAGCAGCTCCGTGACATACAGCGCTGACAGCAGCACCGTGACATACAGCGCTGACAGCAGCTCCGTGACATACAGCGCTGACAGCAGCTCCGTGACATACAGCGCTGACAGCAGCTCCGTGACATACAGCGCTGACAGCAGCTCCGTGACATACAGCGCTGACAGCAGCTCCGTGACATACAGCGCTGACAGCAGCTCCGTGACATACAGCGCTGACAGCAGCTCCGTGACATACAGCGCTGACAGCAGCTCCGTGACATACAGCGCTGACAGCAGCACCGTAAGCAGCCCCAGGAGGAAGTCAGCACAGCACAGGGATGGTGTGATCCCCTCATAATAAGAACCCCCAGGAGGAAGTCAGCACAGCACAGGGATGGTGGGAGCCCCTCATAATAAGAACCCCCAGGAGGAAGTCAGCACAGCACAGGGATGGTGGGAGCCCCTCATAATAAGAACACCCAGGAGGAAGTCAGCACAGCACAGGGATGGTGGGAACCCCTCATAATAAGCAGCCCCAGTAGAAATATGACACCGCTCAACCTCTTCAAAGAGGAGGGTAGGGGCATATAGTACGGTGTGCTTTTTTGGGTCAGGGAAGTGAGCCAAATGAATTAAGAAGGTCTGTGTGCTTGATTCCAAAAATTGTTTATAGACATATACATGGTCTACTGATCACATGTGTTGAATTCCTCCGAGATCCATGCCTCATTCATTTTTAGAAATGTGAGGTAGTTAACACTGTCGTGAGCTAGGCGAGTACGCTTATCGGTCACAATCCCCCCTGCTGCGCTGAACGTCCTTTCGGACAGGACACTGGATGAGGGGCAAGCCAACAGTTCGATTGCAAATTGGGCAAGCTCTGGCCAGAGGTCAAGCCTGCCCACCCAGTAGTCTAGGGGTTCATCACTCCTCAGAGCGTCCACATCGGCCGTTAACCCAATGTAGTCGGACACCTGACGGTCTAGGCGTTCCCTGATGCTGGATCCGGATGACACCTGTCGATGGGTCGGCTGAAAGAATGACCTCATATCCGAAGTCACCAACACATCTTCAAACCGGCCTCTTCTTGCAGGCGCTGTTGGATTGGTACCCGCAAATCCTTCTCTGGGAGTGGGAATTGCTCCTCTGCCAGCGCACGCAAAAGCAGAATGCAGCATTTCTCGAAGCAAGGCCTGGAAGTGCTGCATTCTGACAGCCCTCTGCGACGGCGGTAACATTTCCGCCATTTTGTGTTTGTACCGGGGATCTAAGTACGTTGCCACCCAGTACTGGTCCTTGACCCTCATGCTTTTTATACGGGGGTCCCTATTAAAACACTGGAGCATGAAGGCCCCCATTTGCACTCAAGCGGAAGGTATGTGGTGGTGGTGGTGTTGTTGGTGGTAGTGTCTTTGGGGGTGCACATAGCAGAGAGTGAAGAAGAGGGTGCAGATCGAGAGGATGAGGAGGGTGCAGAAGAATAAGGCTGAGTGAGCCACTCAACCAAGTCTGGTGCGTCCTTTAAAGTAATTGAACGCACCTTCTGCAACTTCCCACTTTGGCTCAAGGCTGTTGCTCCTGCCCTACCCCTACCACCCCTGCGGAAGGGCCTGCCTCTTCCTCTGCCTGTCATTTTTTAAATCACCCTGTGACAAAACTCTTAGTCCCTATACCGCTGAAGGACTGCTGCAGTATAGGGCAGCGGTCAGCAGTAGTGCACGTCAACCCTATGTATTGTGGACCGATAGCGGTCCTTACAGAACAGCAGACTGTACTGCACTCAGGCCTATGTACCGTAGCACCCTATACCAAGTTACCAGTCCTTATAAAAACTTTTGTGGACCAAGCAGGTTGTGTGTTAGTGATTAGCAGACTGTACGTCAGTCCCTATACCAATGAAGGACTGCTGCAGTATAGGGCAGCGGTCAGCAGTAGTGCACGGCAACCCTATGTATTGTGGACCGATAGCGGTCCTTACAGAACAGCAGACTGTAACGCACTCAGGCCTATGTACCGTAGCACCCTATACCAAGTTACCAGTCCTTATAAGAACTTTTGTGGACCAAGCAGGTTGTGTGTTAGTGATTAGCAGACTGTACGTCAGTCCCTATACCAATGAAGGACTGCTGCAGTATAGGGCAGCGGTCAGCAGTAGTGCACGGCAACCCTATGTATTGTGGACCGATAGCGGTCCTTACAGAACAGCAGACTGTAACGCACTCAGGCCTATGTACCGTAGCACCCTATACCAAGTTACCAGTCCTTATAAGAACTTTTGTGGACCAAGCAGGTTGTGTGTTAGTGATTAGCAGACTGTACGTCAGTCCCTATACCAATGAAGGACTGCTGCAGTATAGGGCAGCGGTCAGCAGTAGTGCACGGCAACCCTATGTATTGTGGACCGATAGCGGTCCTTACAGAACAGCAGACTGTACTGCACTCAGGCCTATGTACCGTAGCACCCTATACCAAGTTACCAGTCCTTATAAGAACTTTTGTGGACCAAGCAGGTTGTGTGTTAGTGTTTAGCAGACTGTGCGTCAGTCCCTATACCGCTGAAGGACTGCTGCAGTATAGGGCAGCGGTCAGCAGTAGTGCACGGCAACCCTATGTATTGTGGACCGATAGCGGTCCTTACAGAACAGCAGACTGTAACGCACTCAGGCCTATGTACCGTAGCACCCTATACCAAGTTACCAGTCCTTATAAGAACTTTTGTGGACCAAGCAGGTTGTGTGTTAGTGATTAGCAGACTGTACGTCAGTCCCTATACCAATGAAGGACTGCTGCAGTATAGGGCAGCGGTCAGCAGTAGTGCACGGCAACCCTATGTATTGTGGACCGATAGCGGTCCTTACAGAACAGCAGACTGTAACGCACTCAGGCCTATGTACCGTAGCACCCTATACCAAGTTACCAGTCCTTATAAGAACTTTTGTGGACCAAGCAGGTTGTGTGTTAGTGATTAGCAGACTGTACGTCAGTCCCTATACCAATGAAGGACTGCTGCAGTATAGGGCAGCGGTCAGCAGTAGTGCACGGCAACCCTATGTATTGTGGACCGATAGCGGTCCTTACAGAACAGCAGACTGTAACGCACTCAGGCCTATGTACCGTAGCACCCTATACCAAGTTACCAGTCCTTATAAGAACTTTTGTGGACCAAGCAGGTTGTGTGTTAGTGATTAGCAGACTGTACGTCAGTCCCTATACCAATGAAGGACTGCTGCAGTATAGGGCAGCGGTCAGCAGTAGTGCACGGCAACCCTATGTATTGTGGACCGATAGCGGTCCTTACAGAACAGCAGACTGTAACGCACTCAGGCCTATGTACCGTAGCACCCTATACCAAGTTACCAGTCCTTATAAGAACTTTTGTGGACCAAGCAGGTTGTGTATTAGTGTTTAGCAGACTGTGCGTCAGTCCCTATACCGCTGAAGGACTGCTGCAGTATAGGGCAGCGGTCAGCAGTAGTGCACGGCAACCCTATGTATTGTGGACCGATAGCAGTCCTTACAGAACAGCAGACTGTACTGCACTCAGGCCTATGTACCGTAGCACCCTATACCAAGTTACCAGTCCTTATAAGAACTTTTGTGGACCAAGCAGGTTGTGTGTTAGTGTTTAGCAGACTGTGCGTCAGTCCCTATACCGCTGAAGGACTGCTGCAGTATAGGGCAGCGGTCAGCAGTAGTGCACGTCAACCCTATGTATTGTGGACCGATAGCGGTCCTTACAGAACAGCAGACTGTAACGCACTCAGGCCTATGTACCGTAGCACCCTATACCAAGTTACCAGTCCTTATAAGAACTTTTGTGGACCAAGCAGGTTGTGTATTAGTGTTTAGCAGACTGTGCGTCAGTCCCTATACCGCTGAAGGACTGCTGCAGTATAGGGCAGCGGTCAGCAGTAGTGCACGGCAACCCTATCTATTGTGGACCGATAGCGGTCCTTACAGAACAGCAGACTGTACCGCACCCAAGCCTATGTACCGTAGCACCCTAGACAGACCAAGTTACCAGTCCTGATAAAGAGCTTTGTGGAACAAGTGAGTTGTGAATGATTAGCAGACTGCAGCAGAAGGGCAGCAGTCAAGTATAATATTCTTTCTATATTTGGAAGAAAGAATATTATACGTGTACAAGCCTATTACCGTACCACTGATACCAGTCCTGAAAAGAACCTTTGTGGAACTAATAGTAACAGCAAGTCTTTAAAATTATCCTCACTGCCTGACACACTGCTTCCTGCCTGTCCCTATACAAATTGGCAAAAAAGAGTAGGCTGGAACGATTAGCTGGAACAGCTCTTTTGTGGACCTGATAGTAACAGCTAATGATGATGATGATGATGATGATGAAGAAAGACTAATCTGGCTGAGCTGTCCCTAAAATAGCAGCATACAGCGCTCTGTCCCTTTATCTAAACTGACAAAAGAAACTCAGGCTGCTGACCTAACACCTATACCAGTCCTGAAAAGAACTTTTGTGTACCAAATAGCTAGCGTTTTCTCTGTCCCTACTCCACACAGGATCCTTTCCCTACAGTGACAGAAGAAAGAATGTAAAATGGCCACCGGATCGGGTGTATTTATAGGTTAGGGGGAATGTCCAAGTGTCCATGAGCTGTCATGTCTCAATTGGTTGTCCTGTAACACATGATAAACGTGTCACGAAAGGTTAAAGTTCTTGTATACATTAAACACGTAAGTCCGCCGGGGCGAACGACGGAAAAAGGCGTTCGAACCCGCGGACGGCGAAAGTCGGAAATTCGCCGCGAAACGACCGCCGGGCGAACCGTTCGGCCATCACTAATGAAGAGTTAAATCTTCGTGTTCTCGGTGTAATCTCCAGGTATGAATAGAAAATAATTGAGAATAAAGAAGAAATTCATCTTCTGGAAATGTATTGCTGCTGCATTAATGTATCTGAATACAACAGAATATTTAGGAGCCTGATAAAGGAATGACATTGTCTATTATTTTGTAATGGATGGGTGTGACTCCGCCTCTTTCCCAGGAAGGTTTCCATCAGGTCCGCTCAGGCTGTATATAAGGAGGGCAGGCAGACGGCTGAGCTCAGTTCCTATTTGCGCAGGAAATAGTCGTCATGTCTGGTCGCGGTAAAGGAGGGAAGGGTCTGGGGAAAGGAGGCGCCAAGCGGCACAGGAAGGTGCTCCGGGACAACATCCAGGGCATCACCAAACCCGCCATCCGACGTTTGGCCCGCAGAGGGGGTGTCAAGCGCATCTCCGGACTCATCTATGAGGAGACCCGCGGAGTGCTGAAGGTTTTCCTGGAGAATGTCATCCGCGATGCCGTCACCTACACCGAGCACGCCAAGAGGAAGACCGTCACCGCCATGGATGTCGTCTATGCTCTCAAACGCCAGGGGCGCACTCTCTACGGATTCGGAGGCTAAACCCTCATAGACACCTACCTACTTCACCTACACAAAGGTCCTTCTCAGGGCCACCCACCTTCTCATACAAAGAACTACATACCGCTATTTACGTTATTAGTAGAAGTAAATGAAATCTAAATGACGCGTCGTACACACTTCTGTAGCGGGAGGGTTTGTTCTGGGGGTTGGACACGTGACATTCGCCCTATATAGGCGATCTAAGTGTGATCACACTAGGAGATGAAAGGGGTGATTGCTTTTAATTGGCCTATTAAAGTTTCGAGTCAAACAGCCTTTTTGGTTTGTTGGGAAACGTCCAGAACTGGGATCGGATCAGCTTTAGCTGGACATTTCTCCCCTAAGTCTAAAGCCCCATACACACGATTCGATTTTCTGCAGATATTTCTCTTCAGATTTACCTAAACCACGCAGTGTAAGGGCCTGCCTGATTGTTTACAAATTGAAACTTAAGGTTTAATCTCTTATTATATGGTTTTGATAAACAATCGAATAGCGTGTATGGGTCCTAAGAACGTTCCATCCAGAGAACCAGATCTATTGTAGCGCCAAATCTCAGCAGGAAACGGATGGAGGATTTTTGTACAATTATCATCGGATTCGTTCATTTCTTGGGGGTGGAAGAAGCTTTCATATTTCATCCGGAGTACAGATTGTACAGTCTTGAAGATCAACTCTCTACCCAATTAGATACAACATTGGATAGATCATTTTGTTGTGTTCTTACGACTCTTTAGTAAAGCAGATCTCACGTGTACCTGGAGATTACATGGAAAACATGAATCTTTAACACTCCCTATTTCTAAAGATTATTTTGAAAAGGAAACAAAGAAATGTATTTTATTCCTACATCTCTCCTTCCTGGGTGTAAAGCTGAGCGGAGATGAGAAGGGCGGCTCTATTCATTTTAGAAGCTTTTAAATATTTTGCTGAATGGAAACCGATGTAATTCATCAGAAGCGCAATATTGTCTGTATTGATTCATAGTACATATTTGTATCTTTTTTTTCTTTTTTCAGTTACATAATCCTATGCAGATCTGATTATGTATTTTATTGTACATACTTTTATATATCTGACAGTGTCATGATTTCTACCAGTCCATTCACATTATATATATATATATATATATATATATATATATATTCTCTAAATGTAATATGGGGGAAATCTGTTACTGCTACATCTGATAGAGGCCAATCCCATGATCCTATACAGATCTCATGACAAACCTATTCTTCCAATTCTTTTTCGGAGAGAAAACAAATCACCAGTTAATATTTGTAACAGATTACTAAAGAAAGGGGGGGGGGGGGGGGTCATTTATGTTTCCAAGATAAAACCATTCAGTACTTTGTAGATAATTACTTAGAAACATTGTTAATATTTTGCTGATTTCTCGTTACAGTGGATACCGATCTGTTTGATTCATTGTACATATGTATCTGGGAGTGTCATGTTTTCTACCAGTCCTTTCACTTTTTAGAACTCGAGAACATATTTTACATCATTCAACAATCTTCTGAATCGATTTCTATTCCAGACTAATCGATGAATCAGTTTGGGAACAAAGCGCTGGTGATATTTCTCAGATAATTGTCTCATCTGATGGTCTCAGTGTCGGATTTGGCGGTATAATAGGGCTGATTATTTGTCTGTAACGTTCTAAAGAATTCTGGCGGGCAAATGTGGAATGTAGCAGTTTGAAATATGAGCCAATCAGAACTGTCGGCGTTTCCTTCATGAGCCAATGAGGTTTTTGATGAGGAATCCAAAGAAATGTGTTCTGAGCTTTCTCCGTTTTCAGCCCAGAAAATGCTTGTTCTGTAGACTTTTCATTGATCTCTATAGAAAACATTCTTTATGATTCTGTAACACAAACCCCGGGAAATATAATATGTCAGCGGGTTTATCAAGTGTCTGGAATGTTCCCCGGAAGAATTGAAATTGTGTTTCGTTACATTTCTGTGTCAGATTAGCCGATCTGAGATTCTATTTAAAATGAAGTGAAATCCGTTCCATACCCCGCCCGGCATAATAGGAACATTCTGAGATCTGTGTTCCCGATCAGTCGGAGGATGATTGTTTTACTACAATTTCTGATCTGTAATAGATTCAGCAGAACCAATGTTTGAAGGACAATGCCGATCAGTCCCTATAAGAGGACCAGGTCCTCCAATAATACATTGCAGGCTCTTTATATGTAGTAATTGTCCTCCCTGTACAGATCTCCTGTACTAGAAGTGTGAATAAATAAGAATGTATTTCCCGTGTAAAGCTATGCAGACAATTGAGGGCTGATTGCATGCGATGTGGTAGACACAATGAGGGGTGTGTGGGGGGCTCTTTGTAGAGAGATGTGGGGGGCTCTGAGAAGAGCCTTTGTGTTGTAGAAATGAAAGGATTTGGGAGTAGAAAGGAGTTGTCGGGATTACTTGGATTTGGCGGCGGCCTTGTGGCTCTCGGTCTTCTTGGGCAGCAGCACGGCCTGGATGTTGGGCAGGACTCCTCCCTGGGCGATGGTGACGCCGCCCAGCAGCTTGTTGAGCTCCTCGTCGTTGCGGACGGCCAGCTGGAGGTGTCGGGGGATGATGCGGGTCTTCTTGTTGTCGCGGGCGGCGTTGCCGGCCAGCTCCAGGATCTCAGCCGTGAGATACTCGAGGACGGCGGCCAGATAGACGGGAGCTCCGGCCCCGACCCGCTCCGCATAGTTGCCCTTCCTGAGCAGACGGTGAACACGGCCGACTGGGAACTGCAGACCAGCCCGGGATGATCGGGTCTTGGCCTTAGCCCGAACCTTGCCTCCTTGTTTTCCACGGCCAGACATTGTGAGATTCTTCTGTTACTCTGCTAAAGATCGCTCATTTCTGCAGCTTCCTTATATTTATACAGTCAATGCTCTGACATCACACACTGTGGTTGGTTAATTTCCAAGCCAGCCAATTATGTTCTGACTTGTTTCTACACCAATCAGTAAACGAGCAAGGGAAGCACTCCACTCCTCCCCACCACATGACTGAATTCTCCAATAGAAGCGTGAGGAGGGAAGAGACTTCATTTGCATAGGACGCCTATAAAAGCAGCACATGAGGGCGGCTCCAGCACACATTCCCTCCACACAGCGGAGATCACATTAACCCTTATCATGCCTGAACCAGCCAAGTCCGCCCCGGCGCCCAAGAAGGGCTCTAAGAAAGCCGTGACCAAGAGCCAGAAGAAGGACGGCAAGAAGCGGAGGAAGAGCAGGAAGGAGAGTTATGCCATCTACGTGTACAAGGTGCTCAAGCAGGTCCACCCCGACACCGGCATCTCGTCCAAGGCCATGGGCATCATGAACTCCTTCGTCAATGACATCTTCGAGCGCATCGCCGGCGAATCTTCCCGCCTGGCTCATTACAACAAGCGCCGCACCATCACCTCCCGGGAGATCCAGACCGCCGTCCGCCTCCTCCTGCCCGGAGAGCTGGCCAAGCACGCCGTCTCCGAGGGCACCAAGGCCGTCACCAAGTACACCAGCGCCAAGTAATCCCCCATCCCCCCATCATCATCCCAACACAAGACACAAAGGCTCTTCTAAGAGCCGCCCACCATTTCCATCAATGAGCTCTCATCACATTGTGTCAAAATGAAGAAATAACAGATTATAAAGATCTTTTTTGTACAATCTGATGGGGAGTTATTTATACATTTGTGGATCTATTAGAATAAATCCATCTGAATACCAGCTGGTCTTCCACATTCCCTTTATTGAGAAATTACAGATTTTTTTTTTTTTCTCCCCCCCAACATAGACCCGTTCTGTAGAATGGATATCCGGAAGATTAGTATATAGATGAATATGGTCGGATAGTGGGACAGACAATTCAATCACATTGTATGTCTTCCCCGTATAAAAGGCATGCACTTTGTCACCACTAGGTGTCAGTGTTGCTCCGCAGAGAATACATGGGAGATTTCCCCCGTAAATTGAAAGCGGATTTGTATGTATAGAAGGATTACACATATATCATATCTGTATTTCTATTACGTCATTTTTTATCGACATGTTTGTTTTCCGTTTTATAAATGATCTTTGACACTTCCCATATCACGATAATGTATGTATACACATATACAGGGGGGATGCTTGCATATTAGGAATAGTTTAGGGATCATCTGCTTGTGTTTGTCATACAGCATCTATTCTTTATGGGAGTCCAAAGATAATACATAATATACATAATCATCTACTCACCTTAGTGAAGGTTACACATTGTAATGCAGATTAACACACAACCCTCGGATCCTGGGTGTTACTGTATTTCTGCTTGTGTCATCTAATTTACTGAAATATGGGCACAAATAATCCAATCTCAATGTTTCTGATTATTACACTGATAAGGAGTCTCTAATCTTTGATTATAAAAATATTTCTTTAGATTGTACACTCCATGAGCAGGATGCAAGTATTCATTTTGGATTGAACTGTATTGAGGTTGTACTGTCACCCTTGTATTGTAAAGATCTGTTTAAACTTAGCTCTCTGTATACGTTTTGTCAAATAATAATAATACAAATAATATTATTTTATGTTAATATAGTACACCAGTACCAAATGCTTTTCTAAGACCCTCTCATATGCACCATATCAGAGCTGTCATTCTCCTTCTAATGTTGAGAAGATACCATGAGAATTATAGTTCAAATAATGTTTTTGCAGCATTTTCTGACAAATAAAACCTGATTCATGTAAATGTATCGGATTGATTATGCAATCTAGATGTCTCCCTGTGTCCATTCCCTCAAACCCCCCGGTAGGAGTTGTTAGCGGCACATTATAATATATAATATAATTATAATGTAAATCCAGTAATAGGAGTTCCTGATCTAATGCTGATCCACATGGAACATGTAGAAGTAATGATCGCACCGATCCCAGATGTGGCCGGAGCAGGGAGGACAATGCTGGGGGGACACGATTCATTGTCTGCTCAGCGATCTGTCCCTCCATGTTAGTACAGAATTGCGCTGGATGGAACAAGCTGTACAAGTCACCTTTCTACTTGTTATTCACTAAGAACGGAATAATCCGATCAGTGAGAATTTTCTGTCATCTCATTTATTATGGAGACAAGCAGTCCAGTGTCAGAGCTCCTAATTCCCCCGAGCAGAAGGGGCCAATTTAAAAGGTCATTTCAGGACCCCGAAAACGTATTTCATGTGCGGATCAGAGATTTGGAGATCCCCAATTCCCGCACACTGTCTGTGGGATCTCCCGGGGAGGGGACCATTCACACTTCGATATTTCATGTGATCGGTAGAAGGGAAATTGTTGTACTGATCGGGAATGTTAGAATGATCAGCAACAAGAACATTGTGTTATGCGGAGAATGGACTCTCCACTGCGATAGAATAGAATTCTATATTTTCTTTTTCACCCAGAAATAATATGAAGTGGATTAGCAGCCCCGATGTCACATTTGGATTGAAATTTGGTCTCCCGGCTGCGCTTTTCGAAAGCTCTCCGTATAATAATATAAACGATCTGATTGGCTGACACAGAAACCACAAGAGGCTGTAATTGGCTGAATATCGGAATATTTTCAAATTGCTAGCCGAAATTTCATCGCTGTGCAGTTTGTAGAAGATGGTGTTCTGCGAACAGATCTCTATCTGCTGATTGGCTGACATATAAAATAATTTGACCATTGGAATGAGAAATGTACATCTCTCTCCGGGGAGACAATAATTGTCTTCTGTAGATAATGAATGAGAATAAAGAAGAGAGTGTAAGATGTGCTGATGGGAGGTTGTAACAATGTGATCGGTGTGTGTGTGTGGGGGGGGGGGGGGGGAGATTGGAGAAAGTTGTAGAATAGCAGAGGAGAGATTCCTGTGATAGATCTGGGAGAGGAAACAGAAGAATTAATAGTGTGTTGGTGATCCCGGGATCTGTGTACAGGAGGGAGGGAAATGACTTTTTTGTACATATTGAACAGATTTCCTTTCCCCATCTCCTAATAATGATGAGGGAAGTATAGAGATATGGAGAGAATCTTTCTATGAACTGGAGATCGGCAGGAGAAAAGATCTCCTTCCCAGAGAGAAGTGAGAATTGTTACTCTGAAATGGTCTAAGAAATGTTAGAGATCCGATCGCAGAGAAGGGTGAGAAGAAAGAGATGTGGTGCGATCGTTTTTCCTTCCTTGAACAACATAAACTCTCCATGGACTTTTTTATAGTTGTTTGGTCTATTGATTTGTATTATTTGGCGCAGTATTTGTATGATGTAGTGGCGATGAGATAGTATGGAGCTCTTTGTAAGGAGGATGTGGTGGCTCCGAAAAGAGCCGTTGTGTTGTGTGTATGTGGAGGGGGTATTATGTCCTCCCTCCGTGGACGTGGGGTGCCAGCTGGATGTCTTTGGACATGATGGTGGGCATCTGCTTGTGGGGAGCTTTCCCTCCGGTGGACCGAGGTTGACTTTTGCCATACAGTGTTAGCCCTGGATAGACGTTCTCTGCCTCTATGTCTTGTGCCGGGCTTCCAGAGCCATCTAATGCTCTTTTACTAGCAACTTGCCCGGTCTTCTCTGCCCTCTTGTTCTCTCTCTCTCCGTTGTCTTGTGCCGGGCTTCCAGAGCTATCTTCTGCTCTTTTGCTAGCTCTTTTACTAGCTCTTACCCGGGCTTCTTCGTTGTCTCCTGCCGCCTTCTTCTCCTCTCAGTTGTCTTGTGCCGGGCTTCCAGAGCTATCTTTTGCTAGCTCTTTTACTAGCTCTTGCCCGGGCTTCTTCTCTTCTTCTTCTTCTTCTTCTTCTTCTTCTTCTTCTTCTTCTTCTTCTTCTCTTCTTCTTCTTCTTCTTCTTCTTCTTCTTCTTCTTCTTCTTCTTCTTCTTCTTCTTCTTCTTCTTCTTCTTCTTCTTCTTCTTCCTTCTTTCTTCTTCTTCTTCTTCTTCTTTTCTTCTTCTTCTTCTTCTTCTTCTTCTTCTTCTTCTTCTTCTCTTCTTCCTCTTCTTCTTCTTCTTCTTCTTCTTCTTCTTCTT